>NC_040044.1:8597904-8737629 GCF_003713205.1 Coffea eugenioides
ATAACAACAAATCTTCCTAGTTACACGTAGAATATCACTTGTTTCTATATCACAATTTTTATAATTTAACACCTATGAATATAATAAAATAAAATTATTATTTTATAATACGATAAAATTTTATTATTTTCTAAGGTTATGTGAAAGGTCAAAATATTTTTCACAGAATATTTTAAAATATATAAGTACAAAAGAATATTAATTTATACATATAATCATGCATTATACAAGTATGTTACGAGTACTTACTAACTAATGTACTAAGTTTTAATCATTTATAAAATATTTTATTGTTATTTCAAATAAGCTTTCTAGTATTAATTTGGTATAAGCCATAAAGGATTGAGTGATTTGAGTCAGTTGCTTCTGTGTTAATTTTGACTGTAGTTAACGAATTCAATGATTTAGTCCGTATACCTTAGGTTAGTGGGAAAATGGGTCACAGTTGGCTGGAATAAAATTGTAATAAACCCGTTTTCCAATAAAAAATCAATTCTTTATCGCTTTCCTCCATTATAAGAACAAAGTACCCCTTTTCCTAAAAAAAAATTATTTATCGGATAAAATAAAAATAAACTCGTTTTTCAATAAAATTCTAACTCTTTATGCCTTTCCTCTATTATAAGAATTGTGCACCCATTTTGCCATAAACAAATTTATTTATCAAATAAAAAAATTTATTTATCGAAAAAATAAAAATAAGCCCGTTTCTCAATAAAACATCAGCTCTTTATGGCTTTCTTCCCTTATAAGAAAAGAGTATTCATTTTGCCATAAACAAATTTGTTTATCAAATAAAATAAAAATAAACTCTTTTTTCAATAAAAAACTAGTTCTTTATGACTTTCCTCCATTATAAGAATATAGTACCCATTTTTCTAAAAAAATATTATTTATCGAATAAAATAAAAATGAACCTGTTTTTTCAATAAAACACCAACTCTTTATAGTTTCCTCTATTATAAGAACAAAGTACCCATTTTTTCATAAATAAATTTATTTATTGGTTGAAAAAATAAATATATTTTTCAATAAAACACCAATTCTTTATAGTTTTCCTTCGTTCACTACAACAAAAAAGGGTATTAGCGACAACAACTTTAGCAAGAAGTAAAAAGGTTGACGCTATTAAGAGGCTTATAGCAAGGAAAAGGACAATACTTCACCAAAAATTGGAGTCATCATATACTCTGCGAGGGCAAGGACTTTTTTCGGTTAAAATTCTTACCAAACAGGGGCGGAGCCAGAAAAAATTCTTAGTGGGGGCAAAGCAACACTAAAATTTTTACCTACTCTTTTTCTAGTTTTTTAAGCAAAAAAAAAAAATCACCAACAAGTACAAATGATGCATATATTCCATGAAAAACATAAAAAGACAAATTCAAAATTATTAATGTAATAATAATTTTATTTCAAAAACAAATTAAACTATTTACAATTGCTCACTTTGAGTTTTATATTTTGATAACTAATTTGGTTGTGGAAGTAAGAATGACTCTCGGTTGTGGAGGAAAATGGGGGACCAGTGGAGGGAAGGGAAATTGGGAAATGGGGATGAAGGAAGTGAATGATATGATTGGATGAATTGATCAAGAGAAAGAGTAGCTAGCTGCTTGGTTGTGGAAGGTAGTGGCTCTCGGTTGTAAGGGGAAAATGAGGGACCAGAGGAGGGAAGGGAAATTGGGAAGTAGGGTCCAAAGAAAGTGAATGATATGATTGGTACTTGCTATTTAAAATAAAAAGGTTTTTTTTAGCTTATTTTAAATGGAATTTATGCCCCACGTATTTTTTTAGAATTTTAATTTATGAACTAATTTAAAAAATCAGGTAATTCTTTCACATCCTTTCTAAAAAAAACTCTGGAGACACACTTAAAATTATATTAAAATTGTACAAGTACTATAGGAATTTAAAGGAGGCCCCACTGCCCCCACCTTAAATCCACCCCTGTAATGCCAAAAGAAGTGCGGGAAAGCTTCCCTCCAACTCTACTGAATAATATAAGTACAGTCCAAGCCTCCAAATTTGTCTGAAACCCGTTGCTGATTTTTCCTCCTCTCAAAACTCCTCCAACCACCAAACTTTACTGTCCTTTTTCCCCCTCTTGATTCTTCCATCTCCAACGGAATCAAGCTTCATAATAAGAGGGGCTTTGTCTTAAAATCATACATTTTTTTGATTAGCTATTTAGCACAGTTTTTTCAGATTCTGGTAAGTTTTTTCTCAGCAGCTGTCCTTTGCTGAATTCTACTGCTGAAGTTATTTTTGATGCAAGCTTCTTTTGTGGGGTTGAAGGTTTCTGTGAATTTGATTGTTTTAAGCTTGATTTTAAGTTTCAAATAAAAACCATTTTACAGAATTTAATGGGTTTTACATGTTTAATTGAGCGCAAGGTAAATTTTTGGGCTAAAAGTAATGGAGTTCCTTTGTTTTGATGGTTTAGGAGGGGAAAAGGTTCAGACTTTGGAGATAAAATGGCGACGGGAGCAGTTCCGGCTGCTTTTACAGGTCTAAAGAGTAGGGAAAATGGACTGGGTTTTGCAAAAAGCATGGAGTTTGTTAGAGTTTCCAACACTCAAAGGGTTAAATTTCGTCGAACCAAGGTTTCCGTAATAAAAGATTCAAATCCTGGACAGGAAATTGTTGAGCTTCAGCCTGCATCCGAAGGGAGTCCACTATTAGGTATAATTTTTCAAAATGGACTATGCTAAGATGGAGTTTTGTGAAAATTTATATTCGCAGTTTACTTGCTTAATTAATTTAGATGTCTTGATTCGTAACATTCTTTATCAAAACAGATTGTATTACATGGTGATTTATGTGATGAGGCTTGAGACTGGAAGACCTTATACTTACGTATAGTTTGATCTTAAAAGTGAATGAGTAGTTCTTTTTACAAAAAAAAAACTTCTGTATGCTGACTGTTGCTACATTCCTCTGGATTTATCATCATCATATGAAGTGGAACCTCGTCATTTTCTATTCATTTCATATTTTCTCTAACCCAATATGATGTCCCTAACATCAATGCTAGAATGATTCTTTTTGTCACTGCTATTTTTGTGGCAGATGCTACTACAGATTTGCCGTCCGATTCTGCAAGCAAATTACCAGTGCTGCAGATGGGTACATCACTGGCTGTTTCCTTCGCTATATGCAAGGCTTCCACTTCTCTTACCAGATTTTTTGGAATTCAAAATTGTGATCTTCCTGTAATCACCACAATTGTTGTGATTTTAGCAACTTCTTTCCCTGGTTATTTTCGCCCCATCGCACCTACTGCTGATGCCATTGCTGTGGTCTTAATGCAGGTAAACATAAAGCTGCTCTAAGTAGTCTCCTTTTTCTTGCATACCTCTTTGGATTATTGCTTGAAACATTAACCAACCTATGAATGTCAATACTCCATTGAGAAATGCTTTTGGTTCTCTGGAAGGAGATGTAACTTCTAATATGAGCAACAAGTGTTCTTGAGCTCCACAATATTGAAAGAAGGGGAAACATGCAGTCCTGCAAGTGTTTTTTTCATCTTGCCTTTGAATGACATATTATTTGCAAAGTCATTACTTTTTATTCAGACACGTTCTTCCTCGGTCACTTGATCCAACTTCCAATGTACTTTATCCAGGGCTCAGTTTAAGGCCATTAAATGTGAAACTCAAAAGCCCCATCCAAGTCATAAGCTCAATGAATTGCTTCATTTTGTGAGTAGGGTCAGATTTATTTAGTTCCATGTTGTGGATAATTAATCCGCTGCTTCTGCGTAGTTGTTCAATCAATGACTCCTTTTTCTTTCTTTTAATTTTTATTTTTTCCCAATTGGGGTTAAACTGTGAACAGGTATTTTTTGCTGTTGTGGGCGCTGGAGGGAGCATATGGAATGTCATCAATACTGCTCCAAGCATTTTTATGTTTGCATTTGTTCAAGTAACCGTCCATCTCATATTGATACTCGGACTAGGAAAACTATTTTGCGTCGATCTAAAGCTGTTGCTTCTGGCATCAAATGCTAATATTGGAGGTCCTACAACAGCATGTGGTATGGCCAAGGCCAAAGCATGGGACTCTCTGGTTGTTCCCGGGATTCTAGCAGGAATATTTGGGGTATCCATTGCAACATTTTTAGGAATTGGGTTTGGAATTCTAGTTCTTAAACACTTGTAACTTGTTTTCTCATGGCCAAGGCCAAACAAAGAATGGGACTCTTTGGTTGTTCCCCGGATTCTAGCTGGGATATCCATTGCAACATTTTTAGGACTTGCGTTTGGAATTCTACTTGAAACACTTGTTTTCTCTGCGGCCTTTATATTAATTGTTTTCTATGGTACCTAAGAGCATCCCTATGTTACTCTGTAGTTTCAAATGTGATGACAAAAAGCTTCCGCTCTTGTAAATTGCGCATTAAAATCAGATGCTGCACCATATCCAAGTCTTACCACAGGGATAGTCGACTTGCACTTTTTTGGCAGCTTCACTGCAGATTGTACACTAAGGTATGCATTATTGTACGCTAAAGGCAGCCGCCCCTAGAAACTTCCACAGGCTTAATATATATATAAAAAAAAAAAAATCAAACATTCATATCCTACCTCCCATTACAATCTCGAGAGAGAGAGAGTTGGTGGGCCATGACAAGCAAAAAATACCAAGGCCCTAGCGCATTAATCAAACAAGGAGAGCCGAGCACTTCAACCCATCAGCGAAATCAGATTTTTCAAATTTCGTCCGCGAAAGAGAGGAAAAAAGAAGGGGGGGAAAGGAAAAAACGCATTCAAAGGAATTGAATTTCTAACTAGCAGCCTTCACCCAAAGAGGAACAAGGCAGTTCGCGACACGCCATGTTCATTCTCTTCCCGGTGATGGCAAATACACCAGCTTGGAGAATGAGTTTATTTTTATTTTATCCGATAAACAAATTTCTTTTTGCCGTCAAAATGGGTACTCTGTTCTTCTAATGGAGGAAAGTCATAAAGAGTTGGTGTTTTATTGAAAAAACGGGTTTATTATTATTTTATCTGATAAATAAATTTGTTTATGGAAAAATGGGTACTCTGTTCTTATAATATAGGAAAGTCATAAAGAGCTGATTTTTTATTAGAAAATGGATTTATTTTTATTTTATTCGATAAATAAATTTAGTTATGAAAAAATGGGTATTCTGTTCTTATAATGGAGGAAAGCCATAAAGAGCTGGTCTTTTTTGGGAAAGTGATACTTTACACAAAGTGACCGCGATTTGGTTTATGAAATAATCCCAAATAAAAATTTAGAATGAATTTATTTGTTTTGAAAGTTGTATAACGGTTGTTAAAATTTTAAAGATTGGCAAAAAAATTTTGGGGTTACAGAAAGGCAGAGCGAAGAAGGAGAAGAATTGAGTTTTTTGTCCGTTGCAATTGTTCTGTTAAAAATGGCTCTATTCGGTTTTACCCATTTTTTGTTGGGTAAAATCGTTGGTTCTAATAATTAATTCTTCATTTCCCGTCAATTGTCCTTAATTGGCAAAAATTACGAAACTTTGAGGATGCAATATGTTTGGGGTGAAATTTTGAGGATGAAATTGGCCAACCACCCAAATTTTGAGAATGAAAAGTGCATTTTTTCGTATAAGATATTTAATCAAATGTTATTTCTTGTCTTAATTTTAGTTATGACTATGCTACATATTTATTAAATAGACATACCTTTATAATTAAAGTTAATATTTGATATTTTAGGATGTCATATATTTAAATAGATGAAAATTATTTTGAACATAACATATTAAAATAATTTTATTTATCAATCATTTTGGCCCTTCCATCAAGGAAAAAATCTTGGTTTCGTCACTGCCTAAGAGGAAATTGGGGTCTATTGCTAACAAAAGATTGTGAAAATTTACCTTTATATCCTAATTATTTGAAAAAAATATCCAATGAACAAATTTTGCAAAAGAAACCTTGTTTCTTACCAACAAATTAAGTAACTAATAAAATCACCTTTAATATTGCTTTAACATATTTAATTTATGTTAAATACAAATTTTACCAGTTTCTCTTTTGTAAAAATATAAGTATATTACTTTTTCAATTTTAGTTACAAACATTTATGTATTTTATGTAAATGTAGTGATTCAGAGTAAAATGCCCATAAATAGCTAGTATTTTGTTGATGTAATGCAAAAAAATCCATAAAGAGCTGGTATATTATGGGCGCAATCTTTTTTACTTTCAAATATTTAAAATTTGTTAAATGCAAAATCTACTAGTTTTCCTTTCGTAAAAGTATAAGTATAATACTTTTTCAATTTTAGTTACAAACATATATGTATTTTATATAAATGTAATAATTCAGAATAAAATACCCATAAATAGTTAGTATTTTGTTGATGTAATGCAAAAAACTCATAAAGAGCTGGTATGTTATGGGCAAAAATTTTTTACTTTCACATATTTAAAATTTGTTTAATATAAAATTTACTAGTTTCCCTTTCGTAAAAATGGCTCTATTCGATTTTACCCGTTTTTTGTTGGATAAAATCGTTGGTTCTAACTAGGGGTGTGCAAAATCGAAAAATTCCGATTTACCGACCGAATTCGAATTGAATTCGGAATTTTCGAAATCGGTAAATCGGAAATCGGAATCGAATTCGGATTTTCCGAATTCATATATTTCGAATTTGGTTCGAATTCGGTAATGGAGTTTTTCAAATCGGAATTTCCGATTTCGAATTCACAATTCGAAATCGGAATTCGAATTCCGATTTCGATTTCAAATTCGTTTTTAAGATATAAATATATTTTTTATACATGTAATATAAAATTTATACTATATAATATAATATAAAATTTATAAAATTTATAAAATATAATATAATATAATATAAAATTTATATAATATTATATATTATTATAAATTTTATATTATATAATAATATATAAATTTTTCCGAATTCGGTGAAATCGGTGAAATCGGAATTTACCGAATTCCGAATTGAATTCGGTACGAATTCGAATTCGGAATTGGTGAATTCGAAATCGAATTCGGTCGAATTACCAGGTACCAAAATTTCGAAAAATTCCGAATTCAAACTTCCGAATTACCGAATTCGAATTCGATGCACACCCCTAGTTCTAACGATCAATTCTTCATTTCCCGTCAATTGTCCTTAATTGGCCAAAATTACGAAACTTTGAGGATGCTATATGTTTGGGGTGAAACTTTGAGGATGAAAAGTGCATTTTTTCCTATAAAATATTTAATCAAATGTTATTTCTTGTCTTAATTTTTGTTATGACTATATTATATATTTATTAAATAGACATACCTTTATAATTAAAATTAAAATTTGATATTTTAGGATGCCATATATTTAAATAGATGAAAATTATTTTGAATATAACATATTAAAATAATTTTATTTGTCAATCATTTTGGCCCCCCCTCCAAGGAAAAAATATTGATTTCGTCACTGCTTAGGAAGAAATTGGGGTCTATTGCTAATAAAAGATTGTGAAAATTTACCTTTATATCCTAATTATTTGAAAAAATCTAATGAACAAATTTTGCAAAAAAAAAAACCTTGTTTCTTACCAACAAATTAAGTAACTAATAAAATCACCTGTAATGTTGTTTTAACATATTTAATTTATGTTAAATACAAATTTTACCAGTTTCTCTTTCGTAAAAATATATGTATAATACCTTTTCAATTTTAGTTACAAACATTTATTTATTTTACATAAATGTAGTGATTCAGAATAAAATACCCATAAATAGCTAGTATTTTGTTAATGTAATGCAAAAAATTCATAAAGAGCTGGTATGTTATGGGCGCAATCTTTTTTACTTTCACATATTTAAATTATGTTAAATACAAAATCTACCAGTTTCCCTTTTGTAAAAATATAAGTATAATACTTTTTCAATTTTAGTTACAAACATTTATGTATTTTACATAAATATAATGATTCAGAGTAAAATACCCATAAATAATTAGTATTTTGTTGATGTAATGCAAAAAACTCATAAAGAGCTAGTATGTTATGGGCAAAAATTTTTTTACTTTCACATATTTAAAAATTTTTAAATACAAAATTTACTAGTTTCCTTTTTGTAAAAATATTAGTGTAACACTTTTTCAATTTTAGTTACAAACATTTATGTATTTTACATAAATGTAACGATTCAGAGTAAAATGTCCATAAATAGCTAGTATTTTGTTGATATAATGCAAAAAAAATTATAAAGAGCAAGTATGTTATGGGCAATTTGTTTTTTACTTTCAAAATCAGTTTATGCTAAATACAGGACAATCAGTTTACCTTTCACAAAAATATTAGTGTAACAGTTTTTCAATTTTAGTTATAAACATTTATTTATTTTACATAATTGTAGTTATTCAGAGTAAAATGCCCATAAATAGATAGTATTTTGTTGATGTAATACCCATAATCGGGAGAATCAATTGGAATCCACTATTCCTCAGTCTTGGACGCTTTATGTAAAGTAGAGATATTTGTATTCAATTAAATATGAAACATGCAACAATCTGTCTTCCCATGAACCCAGTTTCCACAAATGTTAATATTTTACTAATATAACAATTAAAATCAATTTCAATAATTCAAATTTAGTAGGTTAGATAAAAGTTGTTAGAAAAGTGAGAAACCAAAAGAAAAATAACTCAAATTTATTAAAAGTCCTAAAAGAATTTAGTACTTTAGCTCTAGAAATCCTCCAAATGACTATATATTAGAACAGCGATAATCAAAATAGATTACATAATTAAAAAACTTAATATTTCAAACATTTATTTTCTGAAGTTTCACTTTTTAAAGGCTCTCAACTCGTTATTCAATAATGTCCATATGTTGCTTCAAAACCAAGCATGGCTGTGTTTAGTACTGCTTACCCTTTCTCTTCGGTGTTTTATTTCTAGACCCATTATATATATGTTAATTCCGTGACACCCCAATACATTTTCAGCTTCTGCCATACACAACATTTCCAAACCGGCCCGTGCCTGTTATAGGTCACCATTTGCTTTTGTAAACATATTCCTTTCATCATCCGTACATGTCAGTTTCTTTGACATATTCTTTACCTTTCCACGTGCCTGCTTCTTTGCCATATAATTTGCTTTCCACACCTGTCTTTGAAATATGTGAATACACTACAGAATTTACCTACTTTTAAGTTTTCTACGAAAACAACAATAACCTTATATTAAGTAAAATATACAAGTCAAATTCAAAAAATAATCATTCTTGTCAGAAAATATGTACTTATGTCATTATGTGTATGTCCTTTTGGTTGAACATAACTCAATCAGCTTGGTCTCTATCTTTTATTTTTATTTTCCACGAAAAGAGGTGTTAAAAAATGATTTGTCATATTGTTAGCTAAAAATCTACGTCCCAGTGGTCCCATGGGATCCATATCGAAATGTCAACGGGGCCACAAGCGTAATAAACAGTAACTGTTTTGGGCACATCTCATAATATAACAAAAATGGAGGGGCGGTCACAAAAATTGAGAAATAGAATTGTAGGGTTTATAGAAGGTTTTACAGGAGAAAGAAAGGAGAAAGTTCGTTGGTCGTTACAGACCTTCAAATTCATAGGAAAGGGAAAAGCCCCAACTCAAAATTAGGAGTACAAAAGCTTCAAAAGTTGATAAAATTGTTCCTTTCACAGAAGTAATTGTAAAGCATGGCGGAGGCAGATGCATCAGTGGATAACAACGCCAGAATAAGCAAGTGAGCAATTTGGCAATGATTTCTAGTTTATTATGAATAATAGATAAAGTAATAATCGACCAGGTTCAGAAAATTTGTTCATTTTTTGTTATTTTTCCTGAATTGATGGTTCAGAGAAGCGCCGCAGCTGGTTGCGGTCTTGAAAGAGATGAATTATGGTTTGGATACAGTCAGGGCGAAGATTGAAGCTCTTACTGCAAAGGTGAGAGGGCTTCGTTAAATTTTTATTTTTAAATGCGAAAGAGCTGCTCAAATTGATAATTTGGTCTTCAAGATTTTTACCTTAGCTGAACGGTGATAGGAAATCCAAAATCATATGTTTGTAGTATATCCAGAAGTTTAGGTGTTGAAATGGGACTGAAATTGGGACTATGGCTCTTGTTGGTTGAAATTTTGAACTGGGCTCATTCTTATTGGTCTAGTTTGTGCTGGTCTGAATTGATGTATGTTTTGGATATTAGGTGAAAGCAGATAATTTTCCCACAACAGATGGAATAAGCTATCTAGACGCGAAGTATTTACTGCTTCTGAATTATTGTCAGTCACTTGTGTACTATTTGCTTCGCAAGGCGAAAGGTTTATCTATTGAAGGACATCCTGTTGTAAGGAGCCTTGTGGAGATCAGATTGTTTTTGGAGAAGGTAATTTTGCACGTTCCTTTGGGATATCAATTTCATTTTCTACATATTGTTTTCGAGATTTTTATTGGATTGCTGGGGAAGTGATTGTGTGGTTATGGTCAGGGTGGGAAGCCTTTGTAGATACTGATTTGGGTTTATGTTTGACTTAGTTTTCTGTTCATGTTCTGGTTTCTACAGGTTCGCCCAATTGATAAAAAACTTCAGTATCAGATAGGGAAGCTTGCTGGAGTGACCCCCAGAAATGTAGTGGAGAATCGAGATATTACTGTGGAGGAGACTGAAACAGCTAAAGAAGAAGAGAAATGGTTAAAGTACCGACCAAATCCGGATATGCTTATTAGCAAAACAGATGCAACTCTGGAGGTGGGTTAATGATAGTTAAATGTTTAATTAAGAGGAAAACAATATTACTTTTTAAGTATTGAGAAAAGTACCTTATTTTCTTGAAAAGGAAAAAAACTAATGGAGAATTTCCCTGTTTGGAAACTTGTAAAAGTTGTGGCATCAAGTGAGATTTACTTTCATGGGACTTGTGATGTATCAAAATGTGAATATATTTGTGAGTTCCCCTTTCTAAAGTTCGTCTAAAATTGCAGAAGGATGGAGTATACCGCCCGCCAAAACTTGTGCCTGCTACTATGGACGAAGATAAAATGTCTCGACAGGAGAGAAATGCCATGAGAAAAGAGAAAGAAACTTTACGTCAGGCTAGACGGAGTGCTTATGTGAGAGAATTGATGAATGACCTGGAGGGAAAACCTGAAGAGGCAAGTTAAAGGATGCGGTTTTTGGTTTCTATTTCTTTAAAAATTTTTGTTTGGTGTACTAAGTTTTAGACCAATCTGAAAATGAAGGTTAGAGAAGATATTGGAACTGAAAGTGCAGAAGTAACTAAGTACATGGAAAAGATGGAACAACGTGCACAGCAAGAAGAAGAGCTCTTTATACGTGCTCCTCTTACAAAAGCTGAGAAGCAGAAAATGAGGCGTCTGAAGAAACCAAGGAATGGGTAAGTTCAGTAGAAAAATTCAATGGATATGGATATGGATATGAATAAACCGACATCCATTTACTACTTGTCTGATTTGATTTCTCCTTTTTTGCTAGGTTGCTTGATCTGACGGAGAGCTTCTATGATGAGATAAAGACTCTGCCTTTAGAGGATAATGGACCTGAGCAATCAGCAGTTATTGGCAATGGCAACAGTAGTGAGAGAAAATTCAAGAAGCAAAAGGTGAGTTGCTCTCGAGAGTGAGTTCCTATATACCTTACGTCATTATAGAGCTGTTTTGCCTCAGAATATATCTTCATTTTAACTGAAACCAATAAGAACTACAAGTTGCCATTGTTTTGATTTCCTTACAGTAAATCAAATGTGATGAAATGATTTTTCTCCTTTTGTTTTCCTAGTAGAGAAATTTTTTAAATGTATTCAATGTGTATTGCAACATGCTAAGTGGCGTTATGCTTTAACACTGCAACATCTACAATCTTGTTGGCAGATAACTTGTTCAGCTGAACTATTGTATTCAACATTAACAGGGTGCTTGATTTGTCAACATGAAATAATATTCCTGGATGCCACTTTCCCAGGCTGCCTATTGACATTGGTTGAGGAGTGTCCTTGCATGCTTCTTTTTTTTTTATGCAAAATGCACGCTGATGCTATATGTCTTTGTGCCAGTCATGTTTCAATAGCACTATACCCATAGCTTGTCCCCTAATTAGTGGATATGGTGAAGCTAGTGCTCTTCGACATTTAGACTTTGTAGGAGGTTTAACGTTGTCACAAATTGTAGAAAAGTCAGTTGAAGGTAATTCTACCATGCATTAATGGAAATTAATGTGTCTTTTGATCTACATCTGACATGTGTGTGTGTGTGTGTGTGTGTCTCTGAGAGAGAGAGAGAGAGAGATTCATGGAAATTGGTTTTAAGACTTGTTTCGAATACTTTGTCCTCATTTATTCACACATTGTACTTGTTGTAAAAGCTAATCATTGAACTGTGTGGCAATTATGCAGAGGAGGCATTAAGAAACAGCCAGGTTTCGGTTCTCTGAGTAGATAGCAAAATTGATTGGAGGAACTGCTAGGCTCTGGACATTTCAGCTGTTAACTACGAGATTGAAAGTTGAAGGTCACTTGATGATGTAGATTGTAGAAGATTCATCTCAATTCAGATGGCTTTGTATTGTTGATTTTTCCTTTTTCGGGCAGTTTTTTTTATTGTTGTTTTGTTCTGTGGTTGTTTTCAGTTGTAAGATTACTTAATAGAGGTGCTTGACATTTACAAGGTTATCGTGATTCAATTTTCTCGTCTACATGATATGGCAAAGAGTCATAAACTTCTTGTGCTCTTATTCGCACCATACTTCTCGATTGTGCTCAGGGAATTAATGAAAAAGGGGACGCAGGAGAAAGATCAACTCCTCTTAAATTAGTTGGTTGTAATATTTCAGTGAACTCGAAATTTTGGTTGAATTTGGATGAATACTGGCTCAAATTTTTTGAAAAGTTTTACGTTTACACATGTAGCAATTAATTTGATTCCAAATATTATAGATTTTGATCTTAATTGATTTCAAAAGAATAGCAATCGGTGGATTACAATTTACAAGTGCCGATGCTAATTTCAAACCTTTCTAATAATACATTTGACCAGATTGCAATGACCAATTACCGATTTTGTCACATTGTCTTGATTCTAAGGTAAGAGGAGATTAGTACCGTTGAGCTTTTTGGGAAAAAAAAAACAAACAAAATTTGATTTTGTATGATTTTGAATAGATTTAAAATTTGTAAATCATCCAAGAAAACAAACTTGAACTTCTATCTACTTTATATATAAGAAGAAAGGGGGATTTATTAGTTTCTTGCTTCATTTCTTACCACGTGGCTTTCTAATAACTTGACAAGTGACGTGACTTTAATATTTCTTACCCCTGCATATCTTCTTTTTTTTTGTCCCATGTCGAACCAAAATTAAACAGAATTTGATTTGTATGATTTTGAATAGATTTAAAATTTGTAAATTAACAAGGAAAAACATACTTGAACTTGGTATTATAAATTTATAAGCATGTTACCCTAGTGTAATAGAGAATCGAAGAAAATTTTTCAAAGTCTTGTTGGATTGGTTTTCATTGATCATCAAACACATAAAGTAAAGAATAATGAGATTTAGAGTTTAAAGATTTTCAAGTCTGTTTTCGACTGTTCTGAGAACTCTTTAAAAGCTGGAACAGCAGATTTTCTTCTCTTCTGTACATGCTTTTAATTTTCTAGCCTAAAAGGTAAAGGAAAAAAAAACAAAAAGAGGGTTCTGATACTTGCATTAATCTATAGCACATTTTAACTTACAATAAACAGTAGACAGTAATAATATCAATGATAACAATGGAGGGTTCTGATACTGGGATCTGGCCTACTTCTGGACGGTTTAGCAGCATCTAGCGATACTCATGCATAGCTTCTTTCTACACAGTTAAAGTTGTACTCAAGGAAATACCCACTACCCTCTGGAAGTGAAGATCGTAGGCACAGCCAGAAGCTATGTTGTACTGCTTGAACAAGAAGTTGCATTCTTGCAACAAACGTCAACCAGCATTTCAGGTTCTTCAACTTCAGAGCTTATCACAAAGCTGGGAAACGCTACCGAAATATCCCTGATCAAACCAATTGACTCAGAAGATGTAACCAACAGATTCCTCAATTAATCTAAACATGGAGGATTTTGTACCTCCTCCTATAGAAGCATTCTTCTCAACCTTGGAATAGACAAAACGTTTATGACAATGTCTTCTTCTTTTTTTTTTAACGATTTGATATGTTCTGTGAGGTTGTTTTGTTTCTATTCAAAATTCTCAAGATAACTTTTCAAACCTTGCATTCTCAAGGACATTATACAAGTTCAAATGAATCCAGAACTATGATAAGGTAACTCAAATATCGCCAATATTTTGACCGCGGTTATATGGACTACTTGCTCAACATGTAGAACATCGAAGTCCAAACAAGCAAGATGTTCATAGCATATTCAGAAGCAGATTGGAAAAGTTCAAAGCAGAGATTTACTAGATTTAAGTAGCTGCTATGAAACTGAAGAAGGAAATTCTCAATGGAACAAGGTGTGCTTAAACTGCAGATGATCAGCACTATGTGCAGATTTCACTTAAGAGGTTAAACAAGCATGTGATTCACTTGTAAAACTTACTTAAGATACGGAAGAGTCATGTTCTTCATAAGAGATGGAAACTTTGATACAAACTCCTTCCACTCTTCTTGATCAATCCTGCCATCACCTTTTGTATCTGCATCTCTGAATGTCTACAGCAGCATAAGTTAAAGAATTTTGAATCCGATGATGAAGAAATCACAATAGCTAGGAGTCAACGTAGAAAATTTTCACCTTATCCACGATCATTTGGACAACATCATCCGAAAGCACAATATCTGATTCGTGCAAAAGTGCCAGTACCGTCTCTTTCAACTGTCAGTTAACAATATAGGCATAAGGCTCAAAAAAAATTTGTTTGCATCTATCTCCTTCTTCAAGGGACAATCAGTATGTTAGGCTACCTTCACAATCACCTTGTTTTAGATAATGAGATTTGAAGGGCTTCCATATAGAAATCGTTGAAAGGAGTCACAAAAATAGGAGGAGAATCAGGAGATAAGAGTCAAAATTGAAGTAAGTCGTTATGATTCAACCAGAGGACGCATAATTTATTGACTTCACAACAAGGATTCAAAGGATTAAGTGATTTTTTAACTTGAACATTCCTTTTGTGAGAATATGATTCAAGATGCAAAATCTAAAGAAACTGCATGACTAAGCTGTTGAAGAGAAGACAGTAATATTAGCTTATAAAACAAAATATGACAGCATAGTTGGTCGGTGGAAATATATACTTCTAAGTGAAGCTCACACGAATTTAGCAGCGATTTCTGAACACACGAATACATTTGTCTTTAGAAGCTCGGAATAGCAACTTGAAAGTACAAAGAGTCAAGAACAATGGTTACTCTTACCTCTTCTCTCTCAATATAACCTGTGTGCCTTAGATCGTACAATCTAAAAGCAACTGCCAAAAGAGAAGAGGTTTTGCACAAGATAAATGAGCCAAGTCAGTGAAAAGCTTAAACCAGAAGCATAAATGTGGACTAAATTTCAGGTTGAAGCTTATTGGGTTATTGCGTGCACTCCAAAATTGATTCTTACATGTAGTTTTGTCAGCCATAGGTGCACTTGGGTGAAATACGCCCAAAGATCGGACAAATTCACCATATTCAATTACTCCATTGCGCTTAATATCAAACAGATCGAATATCTACATGACAATATGCCAGATGATCAGTAAGGATGTCACTAACTGCAAATTTAGCTCTACACATAACCAAGCAGCAGGATGGTTGAACTATACTGCAATGCAATACCAGCAGTAGAAAATGTGTGCTCAAACCAAAGACATCATTAGCTTGCATCAAATTCAGCAGCAACTACTCAAAAAGAAGTCTGGAGACATACCCTGTCTGCAAAAAACATTCCTCCTGTTTTGGTGCCTGAACAATTCGAGCTGAAACTCTTCCTGATAATAAAATTGCACGTAATAGGATTTTGTTAGAAGGAGACATTCTTGCCTCACTGCTAATACAAACTCAGTATCTAAGATGACAAAGATAAAACATAGAGAAACAACTGACAGCAGAGAAATATCTTGTAGTTTCATATCCTAGTTGGAGAGAATACCTTGTTGATAAGCCTGTCATCAATAATGGAGCTACTAATTTTGTTAAATAGCTCATATAATGCCTCTATTTCATTCACTGTAACTGCAAGAGAAATGCATGTCAATTTACATTTTAAAAAAAAATGTCATGGAGTGTGAAGGAAATATAGGAAGCGCGATCCAGATTACAGAGAAGGCGTGTTCCAGCTTGAAGAAAGAAGAAGGCGTGTTCCAGTTTGCATAGAAGGCGCGGCTGGTCAACTTGAAGAAGAGAAGGCGTGACTTGAAAACCACGCCTTCTACCTGGTATAACAGAAATTATGCTTCTGTTGGCGCAAGTGGAGCTGATGATTCTAGAGTCTCCACGTGGCCTTACCTGATTAGCCCGTTTAGAAGTTAGTTAGTCCGGAAATGGCCATAAAGGCTGAAAGAATCCGGGAGTTAGCTAAGTTTTTGTCATATTGTTTCCATTGGTTGTAAAAGGGAAATTGGCTCTGCCAACTTCCTCCTCTCTTCTCTCTTATTTCCTTCAATCTTTCCTTTTCAATCCTAAACCCGTTGATTCTGTTTCTGTAATTGGCCTACCTATTGTTAATGAGAAATTGAAGTTTCAATAGTCATCTCCATTTCCTGTTCCATTCAAATTGCCAAGGGTTAATTCACTTCTGCTGCAAGTAATCTGTCACCATTGCTGCAAATTGGTTCAATACCATAACAGTGGTATCAGAGCTTAGCTACGAGCCATTGGGATGACAAAATCTCAGGAGGAGGTGTTAAAGAAGGATCTCTCTGAGCTAGGCAGTATGGTCAAGGTGTTGGGGTATAGGCAGGAAAGCACAGAGAGAACTCTCAAAAATCTAGACCAAAAATATGAGAGTATGATGGCTCAGATGATGGCAAAATTCAATGACAAGGACAAGGAGGCAGAAAGTAGTAACTCCATTGAAGGACCTAAGAAGGAAGAAATACAGGAAGAAGGCTGTGGCAGATCAGATTGGAGAGAAACTAGATCCCACACCAGAATGCCTAAAGTGGAGTTACCTAACTTCACAGGAGATAATCCCAGGGAATGGATCCGTAAGGCTAACAAGTACTTCAAGATCAATGGAGTAGAGGAGAACATGAAATCTGAGATTGCTGAGCTATACCTGAGGGACAGAGCTGATACCTGGTTCCACGAGGTATTCAGTGGCAGGGGAACCATTCCGTGGAATGAACTGGCTACTGCTTTGTGTAAAAGGTTTGGAGAGGGCACTCCAGAGGAAGCTATTGAGGAATTCAACAAGCTGAGGCAGGAGGGATCCATAGCAGACTACCTGGAAAAGTTCGAGCTGCTCAAAGCACTGGTAATGCCTTCCCTCCCTTATTTGGCTGATTCCTACTATAAAGCGTGTTTCCTAAGTGGTTTAAAGGAGGAAATAGTCAATATGGTTAAAATAGCCAAGCCTCTAACCCTGGCGGATGCAATAGAAATAGCCAAGCTACAAGAGAAGAACCTGAAAGCTATGCAAAAGTTTCACAAACCCCTACCTAACAGTCCCCAGACACACAAAACCCCTCTCCACCCCCAGAGCCATAACAAATGGAGCCCCACCACATCCAGAACCTCAGATAAACCCCCTACAGACAACCACAGGGCCCCAAACAGCCACACTAACCAGTTCAAAAAGATCACCCCTAGTGAGTTCAACCTCAGGAGGGAGAAAGGACTATGTTATAAATGTGCTGAACCATACACACTTGGCCACATATGTAGGCAATCCCACATCCATCTTCTGCTAGTACATGATGACAGTGAGAACCCTGTAGCTATTGAAGGAGGAAAGGAGGCTGAATCTGAAGTTTTCTGCGATTATATTGAGGGCAAAATTGGGGATGAACATATGGAAGTCTCCATCAATGCTCTAGCAGGGGGGGAGTGAGCACAAAACTATTAGGCTAAAGGGGGTAGTAAAAGGGAGAACTATCACTGCACTCATTGACAGTGGTAGCACTCACTGTTTCCTGGATGAACAACTGGTTAGCAACCTGAAACTGGATAGTAATGGGCCACCCCTAGTTGTTAAGGTAGCTAATGGGGAAAATGTACAGTCCAATAGCTTAGCTAAGTCTGTAGTATGGAAGATGCAAGGCTATGAATTCCAGCACCAGTTTAATACACTGAAGTTAGGAGGATGTGATATGGTGCTGGGAGTAGATTGGCTTGCCAGATTCAGTCCTATGGAATTTGATTTCAAGGGACTAAGTGTGAAGTTCAGAAAAGGGAAACAGTAGGTGGAACTGAAGGGGGAGAGGGATCAGGTGCAGCTAAGGTTGATCAAAGGAAGCAGACTACACAAATGGGCAAGGAAACAAGCCTATGGAATCATGGCACAACTGAGAGCAGCTGAAGAAGGGAAGCAAGATAGTGCTAACATACCCCCAGAGATAGAGGAGATATTACAGAATTTTGAAGAGATATTCATGGAGCCTCAGGGGCTGCCCCCTGAGAGAAGCCACGATCACTCCATTACCCTTAAGGAGGGGGCCAAACCTTTCCAGATCAGACCTTACAGATGTCCCTATGTTCAGAAGACTGAAGTTGAGAGACTGGTGCAAGAAATGCTGGGAACTGGTATCATTCAGCTCAGTAACATTCCCTATGCATCCCCTGTACTGCTGGTAAAAAAGAAGGATAGCACTTGGAGATTCTGTGTTGACTATAGGCAGTTGAATGAGTTGACAGTTAAGAACAGATACCCCATACCCCTTATTGATGAACTTTTGGATGAGTTAACTGGATCCAAATACTTCACCAAGATAGATTTGAGGTCAGGATACTTCCAGATCAGAGTAAAGCCAGAAGATATTCACAAAACTACATTTAGAACTCATCAAGGGCTCTACGAGTTCAAGGTGATGCCATTTGGACTCACCAATGCCCCTGCTACCTTTCAAGGACTGATGAACCATGTATTCCAGAAGCAGCTGAGAAAGTTTGTGCTGGTATTTTTCGATGACATCCTGATATACAGCTCAAGCTTACAAGAGCATATGGAGCATGTCACAAAGGTTCTGAGCATCCTCAGAGAGCATCAATTGTATGCCAAAAAGAGCAAATGTGTCTTTGCTCAGACGCAGGTGGAGTACCTTGGACATATCATATCAGCTGAAGGAGTGAAAGCTGATCCTGAGAAGATTGAGGGAATGATGAAGTGGCCTAGGCCAGAAAATGTAAAATAGTTAAGAGGTTTCCTAGGCTTAACTGGGTATTACAGGAGATTTGTCCAAGGTTATGGCAGTATAGCTAGGCCACTGACTGCACTACTCAAGAAGGACAGCTTCCAATGGGGAATAGAAGCTGAGGAGGCATTTCAGAAGCTTAAAGGAGCCATGTGTGACACACCTGTGCTGGCCCTACCTGACTTCAATCAACCCTTTGTGATTGAAACCGATGCCTGTTACAATGGAATAGGGGCAGTACTAATGCAGAATAGGAGACCATTAGCCTATATTAGTCAAGCCTTGGGGCCAAGGAACATGGGGCTGTCTATCTATGAGAAGGAACTATTGGCACTTGTTACAACAGTTACCAAATGGAGGCACTACCTAGAGGGCCAGCACTTCATCATCAACACTGATCAACAGAGCTTAAAGTACCTATTGGAACAAAGAATCACCACTCCCCTGCAGCAGAAGTGGTTGACCAAGCTCATGGGGATGAGTTATGAGATCCACTACAAGAAAGGTAAAAAGAATGTGGTAGCAGATGGCCTTTCCAGGAGAGGGGATCCAGGCTTGGAGTGCACGGCAATAACTACCATAGTACCAGAATGGATCAAAGAGGTGATTAGCAGCTACCAAGGAGATGACTGGGCACAGAATAACATTAGGGAAATTTTATTAAAACCAGACCTGATTTCCAACCACAGCTATCAGAATGGTATACTAAAGTTTAAAGGGAGGGTAGTCGTGGGATCAGGGGGAGAGATAAGGAAAAAGCTGATCAACACCATACATGACTCCCAATTGGGGGGACATTCTGGTATCCAGGCAAGTTTCATGAGAGCTAAGCAGTTGTTCTACTGGCCAGGCATGCACAGAGACATTAAGGCAGCAATCCTGGAATGTGATGTCTGCAGGAAGTGTAAGGATGAGCATGTGTCCCAGGGCTCCTACAACCCCTGCCAGTTCCACAGTACCCCTGGAGCCACATCACTATGGATTTCATTGAAGGATTACCTAACTCTGAAGGAAGGGATACCATCATGGTAGTAGTGGACAGGTACACTAAGTATGGCCACTTTCTGATCACCTCACATCCTTATGATGCCCCAAAGATCGCCAGGATTTTTCTGGATGGAGTGGTCAAGTTACATGGAGTACCCCAGAGCATGCTATCAGATAGAGACAGGGTCTTCACCAGTCAATTCTGGGGTGAAATGTTTACACTTCTGGGGGCTATACTGGACCACAGTACCGCCTACCATCCACAGTGTGATGGCCAGACTGAAAGGGTCAATCAGGTACTGGAAATGTACCTCAGGTGCTTTGCACATTTGGAACCAAAGAAGTGGAACCATTGGTTGACTATGGCTGAATGGTGGTACAACACCAGCTACCACACAGCCATCCAAATGACCCCCTTTGAGGCTCTATATGGGCAGGCACCCCCCCAATTGGCTATAGGACCGTATACTCAGGCCAAAGTAGTTGTTGTTGGGGACTACTTGAGGGAGAGACACAAGGTTGACATCATACTCATACTGAAGCAGAACCTGAAGCAAGCTCAGGAGAGGATGAAAAAGTATGCAGACGAAAGAAGAAGTGAAATAAGGTTTGATATAGGGGATTGGATGTACCTGAGGTTACAGCCTTACAGGCAGAGTTCAGTAGCCATGAGGGGCAACACTAAGTTATCAGCACGTTACTATGGCCCATATGAAGTAATAGGGAAGCTGGGGAAGGTTGCATATAAGCTAAAATTGCCCGCAGATTCCAAGATTCACCATGTGTTCCATGTCTCTCTGCTGAAGAAAAAGATTGGGGACCAGACCATACCTGTCTTGCAACTACCAGAAATGGATGGGAGGGGGCACTTAAGGATCGAACCAGTTGCAGTGCTAGAACGAAGAACAGTCAAGAGGAAGAATGCAGCTGCGGTACAATGGCTGGTACATTGGTGGGGAACAGATCCAGCAGAGGCAACATGGGAATTTGCAGAAGAAATTAGGAAGTAATTCCCTCATTTCCAAGCTTGAATCTTGAGGACAAGATTCTTTGAAGGGGAAGGCTCTGTCATGGAGTGTGAAGGAAATACAGGAAGCGCGATCCAGATTACAGAGAAGGCGTGTTCCAACTTGAAGAAGGAAGAAGGCGTGTTCCAGTTTGCATAGAAGGCGTGGCTGGTCAACTTGAAGAAGAGAAGGCGTGACTTGAAAACCACGCCTTCTACCTGGTATAACAGAAATTATGCTTCTGTTGGCGCAAGTGGAGCTGATGATTCTAGAGTCTCCACGTGGCCTTACCTGATTAGCCCGTTTAGAAGTTAGTTAGTCCGGAAATGGCCATAAAGGCTGAAAGAATCCGGGAGTTAGCTAAGTTTTTGTCATATTGTTTCCATTGGTTGTAAAAGGGAAATTGGCTCTGCCAACTTCCTCCTCTATTCTCTCTTATTTCCTTCAATCTTTCCTTTTCAATCCTAAACCCGCTGATTCTGTTTCTGTAATTGGCCTACCTATTGTTAATGAGAAATTGAAGTTTCAATAGTCATCTCCATTTCCTGTTCCATTCAAATTGCCAAGGGTTAATTCACTTCTGCTGCAAGTAATCTGTCACCATTGCTGCAAATTGGTTCAATACCATAACAAAAAAAAACAACTACTGAAATTGATTGAATTTTCAACATTAATGGAGATAGGTATATATCAAAATGAAACTATGTTAAGCTCAAAATAAGATGTTATCACACGTTTCTACAATTCAATTCAACAATAACGTGCTAAAAAAAAGTGGTGATTGTGTGCCTAAATGGGACTATTCCAAGAACATCAACACAATTATTTCAAGTATGAAACTAGGAAAACTATGAAAGTAAGAGAAGCACACTTACGAGGCGTCTCAGCAGCAAGAATAGTAGGTTCTTCATAACCAGGGATTTTCCTGGTGTTTTTCTTTTTCAAGCACAGGCACCCTATCAAGATGCAAGCTTCTGAGAACTGCTTCACATTTCATGCAATAGAAACTTTTCCGGAGTAAATAATGATGGAGCCAATGGGCAAATTTCTAAGAACATTGCTAAAATAAAAAACTATCATAAAATTGGGGGCATTTGAGAGTGCGTTCTGATTGTAGGGTCGCCGCATTTTAGGTACGAGGCTATCAATAAAATTAGAATTAATTTGTATTTATTTTTTGTTGCTTTAATTTTGTATAATTTCTCCAGTTTTTTTTCCACAAGCTTTTGCCGCTCATCAGATGAGCAGCGAACATCTCTGCCAACACCGACAAGGACTTGACAGGACGGCAGGATGGACTAACAGCTACAGCTAATACAGACAAATTTCTTCGATCTTCGCTTGGTGGCATTCAGTTTTTTTTTTTTTACCTTGCGTCATTTGTGGTGTCAGCTTTTTGATTTTTCCTCGACGCCGCAAATTTATCACATTTTATTTTATTTTTATTGACGCCGGCGTCAAAATTTTTTTATTTTTTCCACATGTGATCAACGGAGTAATCAACGGACTTAGATTGTCGGCCAAAATATTTTCTTTTAAAGTGAAAAGGTAATTATTGATTGCGGCTAAAATTAATTTTTTTTAACTGAAAAAGCAATTTTTTTAAAGTAAAACCGCAAATCCTGATTGCGTCGATAGTTTTGCCACCGTCCATCCACCTAACCTAGGTAACCAACGATTGTCATTGACCCTCTTATTATTTCTTTATAAAAAAAGGCTAACGGCCATGTACTATTTTTTTTTAAAAACTAATGCCGCAATTTGAATTTTTGGCGTTAGCTTTTCCTCTATCCATCCGTCTAGATCTACAAATCAAAGTTCAGGATTTAGTCAAAAAATAATTTGTAGTAGCAGTACTACAATTATTTGTTATATTGCCGACAATAACTACTCATGCCTTATTTTCACGGACAATCTCAATTTTCTCTCTTTTCTGTATATTCACTTGAGAAAACCTAACTCCCTCACGACCTTTCTCTTTCTAGTGTGGTCCTCATCTTCCTCTTCATCTTCTCTACATATTTCTCTTAGATTTTTCTTTTTCTGGTGTGATTCTCATCTTCTTCTTCATTTTCTCTTTCTGGTGTGGTCCATTCGACCGTCAAGATATTGGCCAATCTGCCTCTTTTATTGCCCCTTTTCAGATGCCTGTCGAGCATCTACCTAGGGAAGTCCGTGGTAGGAAATAAGCAATTAGACGTCACAGAGGGAGCACCTCCACGCATGCTGTTGATATGTCGGACGAAGATATAACGCAGATTTCATCACTATCGGGTTACAATCCACCTATTAGCACACTCTTTTCTCATAATGAACCTTTTTTCACACCTCCCATTGTGCCAGCTTTTGGAGGTCATTTCAGTGACACACTTACTCTCATACCTGTATTTGGCTATACGTCTGTTGCTATACCGTCGTCTACTATGCTTGCTACAACGATGTGTCCAGAAATTAAGTTTCAGGATAATCTTGATCAAATGTACCACTTCCTAGAAATCTCGACTGGTTTCTCACCTGTTTTGCATATGGATGACGACAGTGTTCCCATTAGTTCTCCTTTCGAAGCGCCTATACATGGTTCTTATCCTAGATGCGGTCAAACTCCGGTATTCGATCCCTCCGTTGATGATGACGATGATCAAATACCTGAACAAGTTTATGCACCACCTTGGAGGTGCGAACGATTACAATTAGGACGAGATCTACCACACGGAAGAATTCATTGGAAATGTAACTGTTCTACCACTCTGTGAGATAAGAGCAAGAGGTGCGTTGATGGGTGATATTTAGATTTTTTGAATTTTTCTTATCGAAACTCTCATTTTATTATCAATTAAGTTTATATGCTAATTATTACATTCTATAAATATTGTTTAATGTTGCATTATTTATCATTATTCAAATTAGCATTAACATTAAAAATTTTAAAAATATGACTTAGGTAAATTTTAGTGTGTTTTTAATAGCATACTAATTATTTAAACCCTAAACTCTAATTAAGCGTAATTTATTATTATTTAAGTTTATATACTAATTATTACATTCTATAAATATTGATCAATACTGCATTATTTATCATTATTTAAATTAACATTAATATTACAAAATTTTGAAAATATGACTTAGACAAATTTTATAAGTAATTTAATAGCATACTTGATTATCATCTTAATTTATAAATTTAACATTATTCTAATATCATATATTAAATTTTTGATAATTTTGGTTTATAATAGAATTGTAGTAATACGATTTAAGAATTTTGATTTTAAAATTAGGGTTAAAGGTTACACTGTGATTTGGAAATTAGAATTTCATGTAAAACGTAAAACCCTAAACCCTAATTACGCCTAATTAAGGTTACATTTTACGGGAAAAAGAAAACTTGGTCGCGCTGCCTTTTATTAAATATTAAATAATAAAAGTTAGTAAAAAAAGGTAGAATGTATCGCCGCTCATAAGATGAGCGGCGATACATAAAAGACAAAACAACGGCGATTGAAATGAGCGGCGAAGCCTTTAAGAAAAAAAAAAAAAAACAATAATAAAGCAAACCAAAATAAATGAAAATTAAAAGTATTTTTATTAGAAGCCTCACGTCTCAATTGTGGCAACTCCTTATTCCGAAACCCATCCTAACATAACACCAATTTTCTGACCATTTTCAATTTTGACAATATTCTTAAAAATTCGCCGAGCCAAGGAGGCCTCTGAGTCTTGAAAATTTTAATCCACAGTGTGTAAATATACGTGTAAAACAAAGTTGGCCCTTAATTTTTTTACAATTTTAGTTTATATTATGAGAGTTTATCTATATGAATTAGCCACATTTGAATTATTCTTCAAAAAAAGTTATTTATTTTTTATTGTGCTAGTTATTTGACTTTCAAAAAAGTAAACTTATAATTTAATGATTCGCAATAAATTAACCCAATTTGATATAATATAATAAAAGACCCTAATTCATAATTATCAATAGGCTAAAATAAAAACAATTACTTTATTGGTTCATGTACAAATATACAATCTAACCCAATTGAT
Source organism: Coffea eugenioides (assembly GCF_003713205.1). NCBI lineage: Eukaryota > Viridiplantae > Streptophyta > Magnoliopsida > Gentianales > Rubiaceae > Coffea > Coffea eugenioides. The sequence continues at coordinate 8,623,272 of NC_040044.1, forward strand.
TAGATTTGTTCTTACTCTTCCTATATCAACTGCAATTATAGAACGAGTATTTTCAATTATGAAGATAATCATGACAAGTTTCCGAAATAAGATGGAAGATAATTTCTTGAATGATTGCCTAACTGTGTATATAGAAAAGAAAGTTGTTAGAAAATTTAGCACTAATTCATTCATAAATGAATTTAGTTCTATGAAAGAATGTAAAACTCAATTTATTTTTAAGAAAAGAGGTTGAAATTTCAAAGTATGTTAACATAATTTTTATCTTTTTTAATTGAAAATAATTACATATATATGTATATGTATATGTATATGTATATGTATATGTATATGTATATGTATATGTATATGTATATGTGTGTGTATATATATATATGATTAATTTTTTATACACTGACAGTATATACACCATCACCATTTGATGCATGATAAATTATCTGAATTTAAATTTGAATTTCAAATTTATATATCATGTATCCAACAATGGTAGTGTATACACTGTCAGTATATATAAGATTTACTTATATATACACACCCCCACATACACACATATATACTACACATACATAATGTGCAGTTTGGGTGGTTTGTGATGTTACAAAAAATTTATTCAAAATTTATTTCTTGTAGTAATTTTCATTATGATTATGCTGCATATATTATGAAATAGACATACCTCTATAATTAAAGTTAATATCTGATGTTTTGTTAGGAAAAATTCCCCCCCCCCCCCAAGAAAAAAAATCCTGATTCCGTCACTGAGAGTAATCCTGCAAAATTTATTGAAAAAGTCAAGCATTTCTGCTGTTAAACTTATGAAATGAACAAATCATTCACCTTAAACAAGAGTTTATGTGTACAATCTCACCAAATACTACAACTTTAACTATTGAGCGCACACAAAAATGGACAGGTTCAGTGTTCAAACTCTCCATATTAGCTTAAGCATCTGGATGAGATAATCTTTCAACCTTTATTAGCTTATATTCTTGTTTACACACATTCTCATTGGAGGAACTGACAATCAAAGTTGTTGGTCTTAGCAGATGCTAGTGCTTTGTTTGCACTTTGCATGGAGGATGTTGGTCGTGAAAGAAAAAATGAACAATATTGATAAACTGCCTAACTTTTAGGTCCGTGAGGAAAGAGACGATAGCGACTACTTTACTCTTTTTTTTTCTTTTTTTTTTTTAAACTCATCTCCACCCTCTTTTTTTTGTTTTCTTTTTTAACCGATCTTCACACTAAGTTATGTACTACTACACTCTCTAAATTTATCGAAGAAAGGGAGTACCATGCTTCCCCTTACTGCACCAAGTAAGATTTAAACTCTATTACTGTACTAGGTGAGATATAAACTCCAGACATCATCCTTAGAAGAATTCTAAGAGATTTCTTCTAACCACCAGTTATTGGACCAAAGCGGTTGGTCACTACTTTAGTAGTAATACTTTTTAATTCAAGCCGAACACTCTTATAGAACTTTTGGTGAATTAATTATGGGGAAAATTGCCAATTTCATATTTAAACTTTTTCACTAAAGTTGATTTAGTTCCTAACTTTGATTCCTGACTAATTTGCTTCTTAAACTTAATTTTTAAATCAAATTAAGTCCCTTCGCACCAACGCCACCACCTAAACACCATCACCTAAAAGCAATCGAACTTCTTATATAATAGTTGTATAGAAGTATTTTAGGAACTTTGGATATGAGTTGTAATAAAACTAAATAAATTAGAAAGAAATTAAGTATTTTTTGAGGTACTTTTAAAATTTAAAACTTTTTAAAAATATTTTTAAAATTTTTAATTTAACTTCTTCCTCATTCCCCCTAACTCACCTTTACCCGCCGCTGCCACCACGCCTAGGCCTGTCAACGGGCCGGAATTCATTATTTCGGACCCGGACCCGGCATATCATATCGGACCCGGATCCGACCCGTTTATCTGACGGGTCTTCTACTCTATGTTCCGAATCCGGATCCGGGTCGGGTCTACCCGAAAAAATTATCAAAACTTACAATTTCTAATAAAAAAGAGAAAAAAATATATTTGTAAACTAATTTCTAACTAATACAAAAAAAAACCAAATAAGAAAAGAAATCAAATTGACTTTACTCAAATACATCACCTTAATCTAATTATATTGATAAATATATATATTTTAAATTATTAATTCATTTATATCCGGATCCGGGTCTAATACGGGTCAGAATACTATATTCCGTATCCGACCCGTTTTTTTGTTTGACAAAATGGATCCGGATCCGGTCCGGATCTGGGTCCAGACCGTTGACAAGCCTAACCACGCCCTCGCCTCCCCTTTTCTCTCTCCTAGCAACTCTCCTCCGCCACTCCCTTCCCCATCGACCCACCATTCTCCCTTCCTCGACACCCCTACCCCCCACCACCACCTCTACAAGCCGTTTACTTTACCGTCTCTCCTCTTTTCACCTTTCCTTCCTCACTCCCTTCCCTAATCCTGTTACTAGTACCCCTTCTTCACATCCCATGATGGGTCAGCGCCAGTTCTTGATAACTATAACGGAAGGATTCCCACAATTACGTTGTATAATCAGAAAAAAAAAAGTATAAATCAGTCTAGAATGAGGTGTTTTCCAAAAGAACAAATGAAAGTAAGCTGGAGATTACAAGTTTTTAAGTGATAATTAGAAAACACACTTATGATATTGGGCATTCTGATCCGAGGAAACAAAAGAGTTTGTTCTTGCAAATTCCTCCACGGCCAGCACAATGGCTCGTATGCAGGATTAGATATGGATAAAGATGTCCTATGATCATTAGCCAAAGATAATTACCATGTTATTTTAGAAATTATCCAACTCCTGTCATCTTTTTCCGTCTTCAAAAAATGCGCAATTTCCAGAAACAGTAGCTTCTGTCTTGTAAATCATTCGTGAGGAAACAAACAAGGGAAAATGGCAAGAGAATGTATTCCAAAGTTGCAGCAGTGAATCAAAATCCCAGACAAATTAAAGTTAAAATTATGGCAAGAGGATGTACTCTAAAGTTAAAATACCCAGACAAATTTCGACAGGGGAGTCTGATCTCTTCTAGAGGGAAATGACATTTTTTTTTTTCCCCTGAGAAGGGATTGATATTCGCTGAATCAAATTTTTAGAGATGGGCGATGAAGGGTTGGAGAGTGGCAAGAGTGGAGTTTGGTAGTGGAGGGAAGAGAGTGCCAAAACTCCCAAAATACTCCTATTTAGTGTTCAATTAGGAGTCAATGGCTTTTAGGTGGTGACGCCGTCACAAAAATTTTAATTTAATATAAAAATTAAGTTCATGTATGAAATTGATCAAAAACAGAAATTAAAGACTAAAGACTAAATCTGACTCTAGCGAAAAAGTTTAGGGACGAAATTGATCATTTTTTGCCAGTTTAAATGGGTCCAGCGCATTAGATGTTTCAGTTCAGGAGAAAAATAGTCCAAACCAAAATGGCTGTTGTTTAACATTCCACCAAAAATGTTGTTCGCAATAGTTTCACAACTAAACAGGTTCCCCGGGCAAACAACATAACCTTGACAAATCAGATACTAACGCAAGAAATTAACCAAAAAAAGGTAAGCATATCTACACCTGATGGAGCAATACAACTGTTGAATGAAAGTACCGATGATTGCATGATACCCTGTTGGTGACTTGGTGGATACAATTCACCCAAAAGTTCATCAACAACGATTCGTCCATCAGAAAAACTGATCCCATGGGAGCAGCATTTTTCTCCCCAAAAATGCTGCCTTGAAAGTCCATACGATTTCTCCAATAAGAGTAAGAGAATGCTTTTGAAACTCCAATGAGGCCAAAGGCATTCAAGAATGAAAGAACCTAACTTACATTGAATCGAGAATCCACTCGACTCCGGAGCATTGGGGCTGTTATTTACCCAGAAGGAGATTTCGCCTTTAGTGCTGTGAATGCAGAATTGTTTGAATTATAGCAACTATAATATATATTCTTACTTACATTTGTAACTATTCCTACATCAGTTGAGCAAAGCCTAGTTCACTAGCAAACTAAAAGCACAATAAAAAGCGTTCAACCTCAAGGTTAAACGTATAGAAATCAGTATAGGAGCTTCTACATTGAAAATACAATTTGAAAAGAAATGGCAGACATATTGTCCTCCATCTCTTTGGACTATAATGACATGGTTAGAACTTTTCCAGTCAGAAAGTAAGCTTAGAAGATGAATGTTACTCAATATTCGATCTCTCATTGAGGGGTTGAGGTATGTTGTATAGGATCAGACCCATCACCAGAACGATACTGCCCACATGAAAAAATGGGCTCAAGCTCACACCTTCCGGAAGATATGGCAGCGGAAGAGAAAGTATGCATATTGAAATTGGAACTGCCAAAAAACACAAAAACCAAGTGAAAAAAAAATGAACCAAAATGAAAAGCTGATCATTTAAGAGGATCAACCAGTCTAAAGGTTTTCATTAAGAGAGAACCTGATGACATTGCAGCGAGGGAAGAAACAACTGCTGATGAAATCTTTACAAGATGGAGCACCGATATGTTGAAACAAATGTTGACGAATACGTACAATAGGGGTAGTAATGGAGCTCCTTCACAGCCTGGTAAAGTGGTCAGTGGAGCAACCAGAAACACAATCAAGGAAAGCACCAAAATACACAATAGAAATGAAAATTCATAAGAACATTTTCTATAGGATGGCATTTTAATTGCAGTAATTTGTCTAGCAAGTTGCATTTTAGGAGAATAAAGGTAAATTCGTCATTTATTTACAAAATGTACTATGAAAAGTATATAAATCTGGATTCACTAGTTTATCAAAATGTTGACATCTTTACTGGAAATAGAGATATATCACTCGTTACTGGTGTTTCCAAAGTAAGAAATTGAATCAGCTTTAAAGTTGATTTCTACTTCTTCTTTCTTATTCGTTCTCTGCGACAGTTTCCTTTTCTTCCCAAACTTCCTTCACTCCTCTTTTCCTCCTCTAGTCTCTTCTCTCCGGATCTTCCAAATAAACAACCCACTCACTTTGTATGCACTCCCACCAAGGCCCAAACATTAGTAGTACTAGATCTGGTTTTCCAATCATCCATATCTAAGCCCCCCTCTATTCTTGCCCTGCACTTTGCTGTTGTTGTTGCATTTGTTTCTTAGTACTAGTAGGTTGTACTCTGATGATAGCGATGAGGACGAGAAGGAGGGTGTAGCTTCTGTTTATATTGGTACTGCATCTTTGACCTTTAGCCCGTGAGGATTGCCTGACAGCCCTGACCCACAACACTAATATTATTCTGCCTGCAATCTACTTTAAAATCTTTCTGATCGTGATTTCCGTGCTGTCAGGGTTTGGCCTATGCAGCAATTGAAAGAAGGCACTTTCTGTTGGTAGTTTGCTATTGACAGTAGTGGTACACAGGAAATTATTGGGATGAAAGATGTTGAGGTGTGGGATGTGGTGTGGTTTTGTGACAGCTCTTCAAGTTCATTTTCCAATAATATTATTTAATTAGAAATAAAAAATAATAATATTCAGGTAAATTGTCCCCTCGAGACAAAGCTAAGAAAAGTTCAAAAACAACTGTCTTCAAGTGAAGCCATCTGCACAAACAGAACAGGTAACTTCATTTATCATTTGTTAATAATTAAGCAAAAGATCCAGATAGTATCATATCCAGCTTTTACTTTAAGAATCACAAGTAGTCACAGGTATATATGGAAACAAGGGAAGGAACAAAATCTTTAAAGAACTTATTTCCCTTGCTTTCCAGGAATATATCAGTTGACAATGTTGGACTGCATGGTTTCAAGGCAAATTGTAGGTAGTGACTATGCCAAGATAATCATTGTATAATCATTATATGCCAAGATGCCATAGAAATGCGAAATGTATACGTCCAAGATGTACTGAAGGAAGTAATCACTTTCAGCACACAAACAAATCAACCATGGGGAATCTGCATACCCTGGGAAGGTGAGAATACAGAACATGCAAAGCTACAGCACAAGTACTATCAGAGTGCATACAACTTATAATTCATCACATTCCAGTTTACTTCACAAACGTACAACCAAGGCCTTTTCATCACATTCCAGTTTACTTCACAAATACACAACCAAGGCCTGAAAGGCTGTACCTGATCCGGTCGATCCAGCATTCAAGAGGCAACCAGCCCCACTCTTTAGGTATGAAGGGAGCTGGGAGAATGGTATACCTTTCAAGTTCGAAAGAAAAGGAAGAAGGAGAAACACAAAAAGAGCCTGCAAGTCAAAATTTTTATGTAGATCAACATCCACATGTATGACTGAATGCCAGCTCAGGATATAGTATCTTGTGAATGCCATTCAATGCAACCCATACACCAAATGAAGCTGCATATTCAAGAAATAGCTCAATGGAACATCTAGAAAACGAGGATTGTCGTTCCAGTTTTTGCATGAAATGAAGCTCAAAATGTAAAGAGATAATAGCTATACGACCTATACCAAAGATTCAGAAACAAACAAACTTCTTTCCAACTAGTTATTGGTCAAACAGACTAGGTGATACCCTCACACATATGATCGGTGTTATGCAAGGTTAATACTCTGAGGTGCCCGCTCTCATTTATAAAATAGATGTTCTCCGCATTATGCACGGCAGATCATAGTGATTCAATCAAATGCAATATGTTTTCAGGTCAAAGCAATCACAAATTTACATGAATAAAATTTATTTCCTCTCTACGATGTTACTTCTTCTAGCAAAATAATGGTATCTAAATGCAGCAGATGCTGTAGATACTCCTAAGGGAGATCTTAAGCTTCTAGATCAATCACCATAAGATGAACTTGATGAAAGAAGAGATCTGAGCCGTCAAAGCCGAATTATCATTTACATTATGTCATAGTCTACAGTCAACATAACTTACTACTGGAGTGCGTATAAGTATGTTGGTTAATGCAGAAAGTAAAGGCAGAAACAGTTTGCATCATATTTATTCATGAAATATATGCACGCACAACCTAATTCATTAAACTGTATAGAGTACCTGGAATCCAGATCCAAAAGAATTGACAACAAAGATATCCAGAGACCTTCCCTGTATGGATTATCACGCTTTAGTACATGGGAGACCATAAGCATCTTTTACAGCATAAAGTGATTTCAAAAGTCAACAGCGAAATAAGGTATAAGATACCCATAAAATTTCTGCTCATACCTTGAGATGACTCCGAGCATCAAGGAAAACAGATTCCTGAATACATCCATACAAAGTTCAAAACATTACCTCTAACAGGAAAAGCTAACAATCAATGACAATTTTTGGGTTACTTTGATAATAGATGCACCAGCTTGAAAGGCGCTCGAAACTATCATCAGTGACGGCCAAATGAGCCCAATTCCAGATAACATCTGACCATTGTCCGATCCACTGTAGTCCAATAGAGATGCAAAAAGAAAGAACTGGAAGATCAGAAGTAGAATAAGATGCACCATGCAGATGTGTCCACTGAAATTATTATAGAACTTTCACATTGAAGTGAATTCAAAATCTTGGGCCAATAACACAATAGAGCCCAATATCAGTATATCCTCCTTTTCATTGTTAGTAATGGGAAGCAAGATATGTTATTACAATACAAGCAGATCTCTTTGAGAAACTAAAATCATATATTGTCCCAAAAGAACCCAGAAATGCTGCTAACAATGAGAACTACCTCACATCAAATGCCCACTATAGATATTGTACTTGCATATCAGTTCAATCCTAGACTAGACCTGATTGTGAAATTAAACAGGGATTTGAGTGATAATATTACACAAAGGATGACTTAAATATGAATACCATATTTAAGGACATCATTTCTGGTTTCTCATCCAATTCATCAGCTTTAACAAACACTTATAAAATCCATCAGCCTTATCAAGTTTGTTTGGGTAGTGCTGCATCTCAATTATGAGCACAAGAAATCAACTTAAAGAAGTTTCTGATGATGTGCATCTATCGAAAACACTCTTTTTCTAGCCTATCATTTATCTGATCTCGCTTATGCCAAAGAAAAGTGGAAAGAACAAAAATGCTAGGTTCAAATAATAAAAATGCGACTCCAAGGCATACCCATGACGATTATCTGAATAAAAAATATTTTGTGTCTCTAATCAGAGTGTAAATACAGGATTTTCACCATTTTAGGAACGCAAATTCAATAGCACTAGTCATTAACAGAATGAGTAATACAATCTAACACTAAGGAGGAGAAGATTGCTGAACCTCATAACTGCAAAAATAACACCAGCTGCTACAAGAAAGCATCCAATGATTTTATTCAATGAGTAACTTCTGCCAAGGAGAAGGGTAGAGAAAGCTAATTGCCACACCAAAAATGTCTGCAGTAGAAGGTCCACAAAATGAGGAATTTAAATAGACCTACGCTTTCCAAATTGATAATCAGTTTGCTGCTGATCTAATGTTTCCATTTTCTTGCTCAGTAGATATCACAAATTTTCATAAGCAATCAACAATATTTGAGGTATGTCCACGTTTATGTAAAGTCAATTTGATCAGAAAAAAGAAGGGACTGATGTTATGCAATTTTACTGCTAAAACAAAAGTCATCCTGCTCCTCTTTACAAATTCAATCGGAAAGCAAGAAAAAATGTCAGTTTCAAAATTCAAATACTTAACACTACAGATATTACCTGACTCAGCATGGGAATAGCTGGCCCAGGAAGCATTGCTGCAAAGTATACACAACTTTCAGCATATCAAGTCATATTTAATTATTTCCCAAATTTGTCTATCCAAAACAAAAGTTCGTACGTTATTCAGTCCGCATCTCTCAGTGTAATTTGCTCATTCAACCTTATATTAGAACTTTATGCAATTTCTCCTCTCAAACTAGAAATTAAGAAGAAACAGAATGGACTTGCTTTGCTGCAGTTAATACAATCTTCTCACCAATACATTCTAATGCTGACTAATCATTCATAGATTGGAGTGATTCCTGAAATTCAAAAGCTTTAAAATATCGAATCCTTGGCACCTATATAAAAGTAATATTGATATATTCATAACTTAAAATACATAAATATCTAACAGTTTAACTACTAGAACACCCATACAGAATCTCAAACACAACTGGCAGGCAATAAATGCCAACTAAGACTTGATTTATTGTACCTCCAGAATACATTCCAGAAACAACTCCAAGGGCTTCTAGGAAACCAATAATCATGAAACGTGATTTGGGAAGGCCGATCATCTCATCAGTGACAATACCAGCTTTGTATCTCGTATACAGTATGAAGAAATAGATAGCAACATACCTGTGTGCAAAACAGCCAACAAGTCATCATTTTATCCAATGAAACATAATTTTCTAGCAGTCTTTCACTGACTATGGAAGCAAATGAATCTCAAAAGATAAAAGCACAAATGTTGAATGTAACAAATTTGATAGAATCATTTATAGAAGCTATCAATGCATAGTTTATTTCTCTTTACATGATCTTAGAAGTTTCCTCACTTAATCATGTTTTAAAGCCTCCATAGGATGAAAGTTTTTCTCAGCTTTCAGTTCATCTAGCACGCATCACAATTTTACATAACCTCATTGATGACAATGTATACTACCATGGTAGTCTAACAAGACTCTCCAACTATACGTATTGCTTTGGAATTCTCTTTCTCCATTAACAAAATCCGTTCATAACCAAATTCATCCCAAGTAATTTGAGCAACTATTTATGGAGGCGCTTCACCTACTAAGCTTAGGAGCTAAAACGCACTCAAAAATTGCCACTTTACTTCTCTATATCAATGCTTCACCATTAACTCATTCTGAAGTAGCCAACAATCTTTGACGTTCTTTAAAAAAAAAAAAAAAAATCTTAGACGTTCACTGCAATTTATTCTTCACAGTAAATTCAATAACAACCAGGTACTCACTATTTTTCACTGCTCTAGATGCATCCTAATATCCTAGATTTCCAGACTTGCTAAATTGAGACATTAACATAATTACCATTAATGAAGAAAGAAAGTGATATCAGAGAACAAATTAAATTGTACAATAAATCCCAAAACATATTTACCCGAAAGTGGTGAGCTGAGCAAGAAAGAAGGGGTACTCCTTCATCGGAACAAGGGCAAGCTTGTAAAAAACCCGATTCGCTACAGCCAATACTACTGTAACTACAGAGCTAAGAATCACTAATGTAACATTATTATCGATGTTCCGAGAAGGACCATCGGAATCTTTTCCCAAAGCTCGAATCCTGAACTTGTAATTTAACCTTTGTGCTGAATCTTGGATGAGTTTAGGTGGCTTTCGCCGATGAGTCTTGAGATGTTGGGAGGCAGAAAATGTTGGGTTCCGAAGAGGGCGGACCGAGGTGAAAGCAAGGGAGGAAGGCGAAGGTATTGAGCCATTGAGGAGAAGTGAATTGGAGGGGTGAAAATGGTGGAAAAGGGAGACTATTGGGAGTTTGAATTTGGGTGTGGCAAAGATTTGGGATGATGACGATGATACTGCTGGGAATAGAAGCTCCATGGGAGGGAGAAGGAAGAAAGAAGACGATTGCAGGGTGAGGAGTGGCAAGGGGAAAGGGACCAGAAAAGGCAGGTTCAGCAGCCTTTCACCAACTGACCGAGCAGGTGAAGACGCTGTATGCAACGCGATTTGATCTGATAAAGGCGTGCTCTGTTGATTTTTACGTCAATAAGATTGGATTATCAAGTATTTTTATCACACTATATTAAATGTTTAATGGAGAGATGATAAATGATGTATAGCATTGGATTAACGAATTAATTATAAAACAACAACAACACTTTCTTTAATGTTTAATATAGAGATAATAAATGAGGTAATGTTTAGCACGGTGGTTTTGTCATTTTGCATTGTATGGGTGGGTGATTCACGTCATTAAAGAATTCACATTTTTATTTTCTTTTATAAGTGTGAGGTTTTGAATTCAAGATCTACCGTTTACAATCTCTTTTACTTGACCATTCAATCCAATCTTTCTTTAAAAAATAATTGACTTACAAAATTTTGATTAAGGTTTTATTGACATAGAAAATATATAGCATTAAAAGTACAATATAGAATTACACGTGGGTTTGTTTGGACAATAGATTATTTGGTCAACTATATTTGTTGACATATCATACCATTATAATTTTCAATACAGTTTTTTATCTTCCCAATTACCTTTTTATCTCACATACATCACATCACAAAAAGTGCTACAGTAATTACTCCAAATAATACCCTATCCAAACAAACCCTTGAGTATCAGAATTGGGTTGGGAAAGTTCAATTGCTGCAAATTGCTGCATTTTGTGTTATCCTTTAACATTATCACTCCTTATCTTTCACTTGTTCAAGCCTTTTTTTTTCCTAACCATTTACTTTTGCATCAACTTCAAAGTAACTAATTTCACTTATCCTTCACCAAAAAAAAATATAATAGCATTTACTATAAGAGTATGACATGTAAAAGAACATTAAATTTTAAGAAATTTTTTTCTCAATCTCATGCTTAATTTCCCTATTATAGGATTCACATTTTGCAATACTCTCCCTTTTCTTTCGATTAATTATGGTAAGATCAACCCAAATGCCAAATTTTGGTTAGCCAATTTCGGCAATAAGGATTAATTGTAGAAAACTATTTTTGTCGAAGTGGACAACATCGTAAGCTCCCAATTCCCAAATCTTGTGAGGACCAAATAGAAATTATCGAAAAAAATATTTAACGCAACCCTTATCTAGCTACTAGTTTAGCTAAATCCAACCTCCCCCGGATCTGGGAAAAGTCAAATATTTTATTATCCAAATCACGACAAAATAGCGATTTTACGTCTTGAAAATTCCAGAAACACCTTCGGCCCAAAAATGAAAATTAGTACTACTACTTAAAAGTTAAAAAAAGGAGAAAGAATCACGATGCGGATCAACCATCTTGTTCTCCAAGCCAAAACCTGGACCCCACCAAAGCACACTTACCTATAAATACTTTCATACCAGCAGTCTCGCCACACAAATCTTTCAGTTTTCTACTTTTCTCTCCTTAACAGCCTCCTCGTTCGTGTTTTTTGCATTTGACCAAGCACTTTTTCGCCGGAAATCAACCATGCCTCGCCGTAGCTCCGGTGGCCGCAGCTCTGGAGGTAACCTACGCTTATCTCTACTTTTAAGTCTCTTTCGATGTTTACGGATAAAGCCTTTCTTTTTTTAAGTGCATATTTATGGTAGGGTATTGTCTTTTCCGCGTTTGATCATGTGTTCTTTTTTTTTCCGTTTTCTGGCAAAGGCTTTTGTTTTTTTCAATAATGTTGGAATTGGCAGCGAGAGATAAGATGGTGTTAGTTTTGTTTAATTTAGTTTGTGGATTTTAAAAAAGAAAAGCGTTTTGAAGGTTCGCTCTTGTAGATCTGTGGATTTTTGTGCTTTATTGCAAGGTTCGGAGCGCGATGAGGGTTTTGTTTTTCTTTGCCTTTTGAAAACTTTTGTGGTTATGTTTTGGAGTCTTGTTCTATTTATTAAAATAATGGTATTTTTGTCGATAAAACTGTAATAATTTCTGGAGATTAAAGTTGTTTAATTGTGAAGGGGAGGTTTAAGATTATTGTTTATGGACGTGTAATTATCCGGAACTGGAAGTGTCTAAACAAAAGTTCAGTTTCGGGTTATACTTTCCGTCGGACCTGTTCACCATTAAGTTATAGGTAAAATTTTCTCCTTTTTTTTTGGTCTGCTTATTGTTGAAGGGAAGTTCATTCAACTTCTTGGATATTCTGGAATAATTTCCATTTTAGCATTTGCTATCTAAATTGTGAGTGCTTTAGATGTCGATAGGGGGTGTTTGCTAACGTGAGTTAATTGGAATAAAAGGAATATTTACTGGCCTATGTGTTGGCTTTTGAGAATGGCAACATTTGGAATGCTTTGGACATGTCGTAACGTGTGAGTGAGTAATTAAGGAAATCCAGTTCTTGGTGGTTCTGCCAGCTACATGTGCTTGTATCATTTCTGCATCATGCTTTTTAACTTTAGTGTTATCCTTTTATAGGAAGGTCATCCTTGTTCTCTTCTCGCCCTGCTGCCGCTACTACATCGCGGAAGTCTTCTGCACCTGCACCAGGTACTGCTTCTTTTTTTTTTTTTGGGGGAATGACGCAGAACTTGGAGTTCTAGGTTATTTGATTAACTTATAGTAAGGAATGCTTATAGTAGAGATGCCGCATTTAGGTAGACGTGTCAATTATGGATGGTTGGTAGCCTATACATTTGTAGAGCTACAGTTATGAAAGTTAATGTGAGTGCATGGTTTTTCATTTCTAGGTTTTTCATTGTGTTTTGATGTGTTATCTTTTTCTTATGCAGTTGCTTCTGCACCTCCACCTGCTCCTATGCAAGCTGGATCTCCTATGGGAGGAGGAATTGGTGCTGCAGTTGCTGATGGTCAGTGCCTAGTTGCATAGTTGGGCAGCTTCTAGTATACTCCAGGAGTTATAGGAGGAGTTATAAACTGAGCTATATTGAATTATTTGTTGACTTGCAGGCTTGGCATTTGGTGGTGGCAGTGCCATTGCACATAGGGCTGTAGAGGCTGTTGCGGGTCCTCGGACCATAAGACATGAGACGGTGGCCTCCCCAGCCTCTGCCCCTGCCCCTGACTCAGCAACCATGGCAACAGGCAGCAGTCTTGGAGTTTCTGATGCATGTGGCATTCATATGAAGGCCTTCCAAGATGTGCGTACTGCTTTCACAGCTTTTGCAGTGAACTGAGTTTGTTTAAATCCTTGTACCTATTGAGTTTTTTCCTTGGGTTTGCGAATTGTTCATGTCTATTTCTTGGCCTGTGCTTATACTCTTGAGACCATTTTCTGTTCTCCTACTGGTCTAGGTATTGTCCTGTCTGTTAGTGCATATAAGTCTGGTGCACCTGTGGTTACTTGTTCTTGTAGCACAGGCACTTGTTGAGTCTTTTTGGCTGATTTAGGATTAATCTAACTGTTTTGCTGCAAATTGGGCTGAAAAACTTATCTTTTTATGGCTGAGTTTCTGTGTGGGACTATGTTAATAAAAATTCCAAATTGTTATTTATCTTTTGCAGTGTTTGAACACCTATGGGAGTGATATCAGCAAGTGCCAGTTCTACATGGAAATGCTGTCTGATTGCCGCAAGAACTCTGGCGCTGGTCTGACTGCTTGATGCCATCCCTGGTCTTTTACTTCATTTGTTCTAACTGGTGCCCCAAACTAAGTCTTTTATGGTTCTGCTTCTAGATGATGATAATAGTGTGTATTTGGGAGATATCACTAGTAGTAACGTAGTCTTTTGATGCGCAGCCAATGCTTGATATGGTTGTTGGACGTGTGATATTATCCATCATAAAATGACGTCGCTTTGACCTTCATTGTCATTGTTCTTTTCATTATATTTAATCTTTGATGTCAAGGTAGATTTTGAGGAGGCGGAGGCGATTTTGAACTTGAAGATTATACCCTCCTCTTTTTTATATGTTTTTCCTTGTGATTCAACGTTTTGATTAGGCGTGCGGTCTGGAGTTGCAAGACATCAATTGTGCTGGACAATGTCAAACTTAGCACACCACATTCCATAGATGTCTTGTTCTGAAAATTTTCACACAGCTGAGGACGTAATTGCGGTCTAACATGTACGAATAGCGTCAGAAAAAAAAAAAATTTTGTCACAACGATAGAATTTTTATGCCGCTAACGGCTAACAGAGCGCTTGTAATCTGTCCAAACTCGAGATGTTACGATTTGTTTCACCAACCATTATATTTGAACTAAAAAAGATGCATATTTTTGCCTCCTCCGATGATTTTATTGACTGTAGTAACGGAATTCTGGTAATTTTCTCATGGCTGCAGGTCATTTGGCCGACAAGTGAGTGAATCTCCCTTATTTGTAAAAATTTATTTGCTTACATCATCTACATGATTTTTTATTATTTTTTTATTTCACATACATATTATATCAAAAAGTTGTGATAGAATTTTTCTAAAACATTATCTCCAAACCCAATTATGTCATTTATGTCGGAAAGAGAGGCTCGAATAAGTTTATTTTAACTATTCCTTATTGAACTTTCCCAACCCAATTCTGATACTCAAATTTCATTTCTCTATTTTTATGCTTAAGTCAGAGGCGGGTTTAGTAAGTGAACGTGAGCTTAGAAGGATGGGATAGCATATCTCCAAAAGAGCAAAATAAGGGGCATTTATGCTAGAGAACATGAGAGAGGAGTAATGAGGGCCAGAACTATAACTGATAAATTAGCCTGTGATATATCGACGGTGTCAGATTTAGACCTAAACCTTAGGGTGCTAGGCATTGCCTGCCCTATCAATCAAATCATTAGCGCGTTAAGGTTAAACCTCGGTTAAGATCTCGGTTGATGAGGACCTTGACTAAATGCTGAAGACGTTGATGCATAAGGTGGGGATCAAGTCGAGGTGATTGCCGTCACAATCAATGTTTTCAGAACCGGACCGGACCGGCCGGTTCGACCGGTTGGACCGCGAACCGGCCATGTCACCGGTCCGGTCTAATGCTAAAGCCGGAAGTTCATGGAGAACCGTTGAAACCCGGACGAACCGAATGAACCGTTAAGAACCGTGAACCGGCGGTTTTTTAAATTCTTCAACAAAATATCACGAATGGTGTAGCTAAGATTCGAACCTGGGTCTCCAAGTTTAAATATGATAATCTTACCGCTAGACTGTACTTAAGTTTGTTGAGAATTCTACTTGACTAAAAAATATATTAAAACATCAAGTTCTTCTCTTATTTTTTTTTTCAATTTTTTCTTCTTAACCATTTTTAACCCAAATATCCACAACAAGATTTTCTCAAGTCTTCACCATTATTATCTGGTTATTATCTTTAGCAGATTGTAAACAAGTTGAAAATTTCAACTTTTCTTGTTTTCCAACATTTTAGTAAGTTTAATTTTTTTCTTTTCAAGGTTTTTTTCTATATTATTATCTTTAGTTGATTTTTTGCATTTTCTTCTTTTTCCCCTCAATTTTCATATGTTTCCCTCATTTTTGTTTTATTTTTATTCGATTAATTAAGGATGAAATTTTTGCAAAAGTAGTGCACATCCGTGTAGGAATTGGGTAGGAATTGCAAATAATAACATTGGGTTGGTCAAAAATATGGTAGTTGGCACATAATCGAAACTATTGATAATTGAATTTAAAATAATTAATGGTATAGGATCATTGAATTTAATATAACATGTTAATTAGTAATGTTTAGTAGCAATTAATTTTTTATGTGTTTAACTGTATATTTGTTTTTCAAAAATTTTTAGTTTTTTTTAGTTTGAGCAATTAGATTTATATTTTTATAATAAAATTTTAACTTTTTCAGCTTAAGTTGATGAAATTGTGAAGGTGGTGTGGTTGCTTATCATGCCACTGATAAAAGTTTGCTATTCAAATAGTTTGTCTTAACTTGAACTCTTTTATGGATTTTTTTAAGGGTTGTAAAAGAATTTCAATATTTAATTAATTTATTTTTTGTGTTTTTATTTGTGATAATTGGTGCACATTTGGATTGTATCTATTTATGTTTATAATGAATTTATGAAAACTTGTGGTGAATTATGATATTTTAATTATATTTATCATTCCATGTTTTGTGTATAACTTTTAGAAAATTTATTATTATCATAACTTAAATTAAGTTATGTTGGTAAAGTTCAAGTGTAGAATGAAACCTGCTTAGTACTTAACACTAAAAAAAAAAAAAAAGTGAACCTTTGAACCGGCCGGTTGGACCGGTCGAACCGTGAACCGGCCACCTCTCCGGTTCACTGACCGATCCGAGTTTAAAAACATTGGTCACAATGACCAAGATTAGCCCAATGTACAACTCTTTGGTTTCTCGCTCCAAGTTCCTTTGACCTATGTTCCAGTCACAATCTTTTGTATAGATTGCAAATTAGTCGAGTTTTGATCTAATCAAATCGAGTCTCGATTCAATTTTATTAATCTCAAGTTCGACCCCAATTTCAACGAGTTCTTAAAGTAAAATTCAAGTTCAAATTCAACCTTAAATTTGAATTGAATCGAGCTCAATTTCGAGCCTATTTAAGTTTAAAAAAATAATTATTTTGTTTTTTAAAAAAATTAATAAAATGGCAATTTTTTCTTAACACCAATTTTTTACATCAATGGAGGGGAGGATTCTGTGTTTTTTCTATTTCAAGGTTAGCTCGCATGCGGGTTAATGTTATATTTGAGCGCGAGAAGAAAAAATTGGTAATTAGGCTCTTTGGGCATTATAAGTAAATATTTAAATTAATGGCAGTTTTATTACACCAATATTATTGTATTATCATTATTATGATTATTGTATTATTTCTTATGCAAATATAACATTTAATTATCCAAGCAGTTTGATTTTATTTTTACAATTTATAAAATTTTTATCACTTATATAATATTTTTAAAACCCTAATACATCTAAATTTGATTTTATTTTTCAAATTTATAAGATTTTTATTTAAAAAAATGGGATACGGATAAGATATCCGGTTGGTTCGATTTGCATAGGTGCATATGAGAATATCCGAATACTCCTGAAACCCGCAAGCGGGATTCTGTGTTTTTTCTATTTCAAGGTTAGCTCGCATGCGGGTTAATGTTATATTTGAGCGCGAGAAGAAAAAATTGGTAATTAGGCTCTTTGGGCATTATAAGTAAATATTTAAATTAATGGCAGTTTTATTACACCAATATTATTGTATTATCATTATTATGATTATTGTATTATTTCTTATTCAAATATAACATTTAATTATCCAAGCAGTTTGATTTTATTTTTACAATTTATAAAATTTTTATCACTTATATAATATTTTTAAAACCCTAATACATCTAAATTTGAATCTAATTTTCTACAAGTCATACTTATAAATGCGAAATCTAACAAAAAAGTTAAATACAATTTTTGCAGGTCAAATTTAACAAATGCGAGCTATTTGCAAAATTTTAAATATTTGCAACATTTTTTAAAACAAAAATTAGAAGCTTTCTGCAAATAATTCCCTACCTCTCAAAAAATACCAAAATAAAAAAGATAAGAGCTCGCATTTGCTTCCTAGAAATAATTCCCTAGCTCTTAAAAAAGGAAAAAAAAAATTGAGAAGAGCTCGCATTCGTGGAATGCGAGCTCTTGTAAGCTCGCATTTGTGAAATTCACAAATGCGAAGACCCCCCTGACGGAAATTAAACCCAAAATCATCCCTTTTGTAGAATTTTTTTAAAATTCATCACAAAGTTGGAAATTTCTCAATAGAAATACAACTTGTCTGGATTCCTTTCACTCTCTGATATCATTACGGTTGCTTTGCGATTACAGCGGCAAAACCTGTTTTTAACGGAGAAAGATGTAGGTGAATTCCATGATTCTCCCCTATGGCTTGAAGAGGCCATGGTTGCAGCTAAAACTTTTTACTCAGAGCTCTAATTGTAGCACAGCAAATGCACTTGTTATCACTCCAAATTAGTAGCAAAGAATGTTAATAACTTGAAACCTCAGAGGTAGTTAAGTTGCTTTGCTTTATATGCTATTGCTACTGAAACAGCAAACCTTCTGGCCGTTGCAATTTGCAGCTAGCCGTTGCAAAATCTGCCAAATAACTGTTGCATGGCACATCTGGTGCATGCAATTTTTTGTATTGCACTTACCCCCCCTCAACTTTACTAATTAGTCCAAATCATTTATTCTTCTTTGAATCTTCTACTAATACAACTTCTGCAAAGGGTAGCTATGGAATAAAAATACCTTCTCACACATGAAAATAATATTTTAATCTGATTTGGACTGGATTGTTACCACAAAATCAAAAGCAAGGGAGGTAAGTGAAATTTTGAGAACCTCAGGGGATGTCAGTGAAAGTGTCAGAAACCTCAGGGGAGGTTTCTGAAATTATCCCATGATACTATGAAGATTTGCAATTCGTGTACCTTCTTGTAAACGTTGATATTTCTCGGCCAAAAATAAATGCAAGAAAATTCATGTTGTTTTAATCTTACTTTCTATTCATCTTGAATAGAGGTGTCAATCACAGTTCAATTATGTTGACTCGTCCGAATCCGCCCACCGATAACTCGTCCAAACGCATCCATTAATTTTGAATGGGTCTAAATGAGTACCCAATTAAACCCATTTAATTGGAGGGTAGTGTGTTGATTTGACTCAACTATTTAAAAATAATTATACATATAACTCAACTTTTAGGGAGTGTTAAGCAAATAATTTTGATTTTTTTATCAATTTAATAACAATAAAATACTGTTATTTTCTGTCAAATAACATGCAAAAAAATAAATAGAATTTTAAGCGACTTATAAATGGGTAATTGAGTATCCTCCTACCCGTTTATTAAATAGATATAAATGAATTGATCCAAATTATACTCATTACCCAATCATGTCCCATACAAACTCGTCTAAAATCACTCATTTTGACACGTCTAATCTCGAGAACGATCGAATGGATCTTCAATCACCACTTGTTGAGAGGTCTCAAAATGGCGCTGAATAAAAAGAACAGTGTCTAACTACAAATGAATAAGAAATGTGAGTTTGTGCACTCATTAAAGAAAACAAAAAAAACCTTTATATTTTGTGTTTCTGCCTGAATTCAGGAAACAAATAATACATCCAAATGTAATTGTGCATCAGTTGCATATATAAGAATGGTAATAGCATCTGCAGTAACTATTCCGGCCTTCTTTGTAACATAAAGAATCAAGAAAGCCGTCTCCATAGAAGTTTATACATAAAGTTCGACACTGAGCTTGGCCAATACTGCCACCAATAGCTGCGCAGTCATCATTAAACCGAATTACGCATTTTTGGTCATCCGCAAAAGCAAAAGGAATTGATCTCTCAACTGCATTTTCACAAAAAAAAAAAAAAGATATCTTTTGGGTTTAACATAAACAAAAAAAATCATTAAAGGGGAAAAAAAGGGGAAATTCATCACTTCTTTTGCAAGTAAAAATAATCAAAAGAGTTATTAAGATTAAAAAAAAAAAAAAAAGAAGAAGTACCTGGGGCAAGAAACATAAAGGCGACAGCAAACAAAAAGGTGATAGTAAACAGTTTTGCCATTTTCAAATCTGAATAGAACTGAATTTTTTTTTTTTTTTTTTTTGTCTATTAGCTCTCATATTTATATTCAGCAACCTATAATCTTAAAAAGTCATGTTATGAATGTAGATTTTTCATGTTTATGAAATTAGCTGTTGTATACAAGGAAAAGATATAATCTTCGTGTTTCTTGCTTCGGTGTTTTTATGAATATTTATGAAAATTGAGCAAAATGCCGATTCTAATGAATGCTTTAAAATTTTCAACCCATTTGGTCCATCAGAATTCATTAATGTCGATAATATATATAGAAAGAAATCCAAAATCCGCCTCCAAAATATTTCCATTCCCCAGTTATTCACGCTCCAGTATATGGAAAGAAATCCAAAATAAATCTTGTTATTTCAAAAATATAACATCTGAAATATATTTTAACGAGTGCCCGTTAGACAAATTGAATTTAAAAAAAAAAAACCCTGTATAAGAGGAAATACTTCCCAAATATAGTAATATTTGTGCATTTCCTCGGTAGAGATAGCAGCAGGTTGGGTATCCTTAAAAATCTTTCTTACCAAACTCTAACTGCGTATCTAATTTTTTTTTTTTTTTGACCACAAAAGGCTTCATTGTATCTGGAGGGATTCGAAAACCGGGTTACTCCCAAGTCCCAACAGTAAATTGAGGCTCGTCTTTGCTAATATAGCGTCGCAAGTATTTTCCTTTTTCCTAGAATCAGACAAACGGTATTGCCCAATGCTACTTAAAAAATCACGAATTTTTCAAACATGATTAAAATGAGAGCATTATTCATAAGCTTGCTCTAACGTCAAATTCCCCATAATGTTGATATTTAGCTTTTGCACTTTTGTCGTCTAGGGATGTGAATGAGTCTAATCAAGTTGAACACTATACTGTTTAAATTTGTTTGATTATTTTAATGAGATTAAAATTTTGTTCAAATTTGGGTTATTTATATGCTGAACCACCGAGATCGAACAAGTTTTTGTCGAATCGAATTCAAGTCGAGTTCGAGTAATTTGAAATTTTTATATAGCCAATTTTATACTAATCGAACCAAACTCGAGTCAAGTTTGCAAATTTATCGAATATAAAATACTGTTAAAACTTGATTTGATTAGTTAGCGAACTAATTTCATACAAGATCTTATCAAGCTGAGTTTTATTCAAGCATTGAATAGTTTGATTTATTTTTCAACCTTAATTTTGTCAAGTTATTTGTATTTATTTATTGATTTAAATTGGCATACACAAACACATATATACGTATTAACAATTAAGCGGGCCCTTTCTAAATAGAATCAAATTTCCTCGTCTCAAGCCCAACAATTTTTTTTCTTTTTTTTAAATAGATTACCAAATATGTAGATTTATGTAGATTGCAAAAAAAAAAAAGCCCAACAATTGATTTATGTAGATTACCAATACGCCAAATAGTCCCAACGTCAAAATTGCCAATTCATTTATGGGTTAGTTACAGAAACCTCCCCCAAAGTTCATCCTAATATTATTTAGCCCCCTCAAAGTTTTAAAAATCTTACTTACTTCCCCTATTAGTATAATGCGATTAGATGTCTCAATCACAGACATTGAAATAACAATTTTCCCCCAACATTTTTAAGTAGCAAAAGGTTGGGTAACAAAAAAAAAAATCCTACAAGCTAAAATTTCTTAAAACAATTAGCAAGAATGCTATCTAAAATATTTTTCTCCCTCTTTGTCACAAAAATTTTTGTTTTTAATGTTCGTCTTTGCTATAATCAATCTCTTGAAATTTTCACTATAATTTCTTTCTTTGTGGCAAAATTTTCGTATCTCTTTGCAACAAAATCTTTGCTCTTGAAGTTTTTGCCTTTTTATAATGTTCAAGTAGTTTCATAAGTTATCCTTGTACACAATGCTGTTTTCTAATTACGAAACGACTAAATTTATCATTTATTGCACTCACATCTTCTCATATTCCAAATTTAATATTCCACCTTATTTGTCTTTTTTTTTCATATTTCAAAATTCATGTATCAAATTGCAAAAGGGTAAAAATGGAAATATAATATAATCTCTTTACTCTAATGCATTCTTTAATATTACTTTTATACAAAAGAGGTGATAATGTTAATTGTCATTTAAGGGGAGCTATGTGATATTGTTAAAATTTTAGAGGAGCTAGGTGATATTAGGATAAACCTCAAGGAAGGTTTCTGAAATTAACCTTCATTTATTTTTGGTTTCTTCCGCCCAAACCTCAGTTGTCCAGTCACTTAAATTGTTCCTCTTCACCGGCACCGGAATGATATATCGGAGTAGTCCGCCGGAGTTCTCTGGTTTATGATTCCCTCCGATTCCGACTCTGCCTCCGATGTATATTTCTCAGGTAGCTTATTATTTTATCCTGCATGCAATTTAAATCTGTAAAACTTCGCAAAGATTTGGTGCATGGTCTATTTTTTCTTACTCTCTCTTCCTTTTTACTTCTATGGTTTTTTTTCCCTATTTTTGGCATTTGACGTTTGTCCGTGTTTGAAATTTTCTTTTTTGATTTGCCAGCTGCAGTAGTTTTTGCAAGGTTGCTGGCTTTGAATTGATCTGGTTATTAATTTGGTAAGTACTTTGGATTGCAACTATTGTGCATAATAACTTCAAAATTCTTCTATGCACTTCAATTTCAATAGTTTGATAATTAACGTGATAGGTCTTTGTAATTATGACACAAATTAAAATGAAACTGGAAGGTTTGCTGTGGATAATCGGAGATTAGTACTTAATTGGAATCGATAAATAGGTTTTAAAGATGTTTTTCATTACATTTGGGGACAGAGGTGGCAGTTTTCTGAGGACACTTGAGTGACAAATTTTGTCTGAATCTATACATGAGCGTCTTGTTTCTGGGTGTTTTTGTTGATATGCTCAAAATTCTGTGCATTTCGCAACAGTGGAGGGATTCCATTCGTTTAACTACACTTTTGCTTTGCACATTGTTTTAAGTACAATTGAGTGCTAGGAATGTAAGTGTATGAATAATTAATTGAGGACACTAAACTTACAAAAAATTGTTGCGGCCATCACCAATTTGAGATTGTGTGAGAGTTCTTTGTTTTGGGAAGGAATTGCTGAATATATGTTTTAAGTTGTGACACATTTATTGAAGTCGCTTGTGCAAAAGTGGGAATGTGTTGAGCTGTGACAGATCTTTGATACTAGGTTTGAGATTTTGAGATTTCTAAAATTAGCATTATATATCTATGATTATAAGCAATGATTAATGCTCGTGTTTTGAAGTTTGTGAATGGGAGTTTCCTCTGCATTTCTTTGTCCTGGTTTGGTCATGTACAGTTTAGATACATAATATCTCATATATGAAATGCGAGTCTTTGATGTAACTTTTTTCCATCTTGTAGTTCACACAGTTATGGCACTTTTCAAAATTTGGTCACAACTGAATTGTCACTCTCAAACTCATGGACTGGATTTACACTTTTACGATTAGAGGCAGAACGTTAATATCATGAACTGTTTAGGGAAAAATATGTTGCACTGAGTAGTTGACGTTTATCCGAGATGCTTGGTGGCAATAAGTTAATGCATCAGCTCATGCATTTGGATGCTTTTATTGTTGTTATTATACATTTTTCTAGTAATATTTGGTTATAGAACCAGCACTAACCACCCGTTTGGTTGGAGGGTTTTGCCCTCAATGGGAATGAAAGGGTAATAAAACCCATACATTATGTTTGGAATACCTCTATGGGATTGGTCATTACTCACTTTTGGGTCTTTCAATCCCATAGATTGATTATAGAGTTAATTGGGCACCATCAACCTCATCCTCCGCTTAGCCCATTTTAAAGTAAAAATAAATCAAATACTCCATCGAATTAAACCCAAGAAGGGGAGAAAAAACGTACGCCATCTTCTTCCCTCTCTCTTTGTGTCTTCTTTCTGCCCCTCGCTGGCCATCCTTCCCAAGCTCTTCCACTCTCTCTTTTCTTCCCACGCTTATAGATATGATAATAAGTTGGAGCCGAAAGAGATTGAGATGGCCAATTCATCCACGTAATTGATAGTGGATCTCTTTGGTTTCTTTCACTTTTCAACCCACCATACGAATCAGCTCTGCCCTCTCCAACAATTATTTGACCACAACTTCCCTTCAGATTCCATTCTCACCTTCTTCAGATGGTCCCGAGATGGTTTCCAGGTTTCCCATCCTTTACAATTTTTATGCAAGTTAATAGCTTTACTAGGAAATGATAAAAATAACCCCAAAAAAGTGCGATCTGTATTGATAGTGGATCTCTTTGGCAGTTGATGATTCATGGATCTGCCCATGAAATTTGGATCTTTATCAAAGAAATTGTTGTGCTCCTAAGAGATGATTTGGTCAGAAATAGTTCAAGGAAAAACAATGGCTTTGGATGTTAAGAAATTAGGTTCTTGATTTTTGATGAAATGTTTGGAATCTAACAAAGATTTTGTTAGTGTGGGGATCTGATTTAAGTGCTTTCGCACTTTGTGAGCTTTGATTGAGATTCATATGGCGAAGGGAGTGGGTTGATGGCAACTTTGCATGTCAAATCAGGGTTCTTCTTCCAAATTAACATGGAGAAGACGGGAAGAAGGACAGAAAAAGAAATAAATAATTAAATAAAAGGAATAAAAGGGACATTCCCATGGATAAGCGAGTACCAAACATCAGTGAAGGGATGCAGGAATCTTGAAAAAATCCATTATCATTGTAGGGGTCTTTGATAGTGATTGTCATTGCCATGATCTAGTAGAAACCAAACAGTTTGTAAGATGCTAATATGTACTGTATCTGGTGAAAATGTATCACCACGGCTGGCTTTTACATCGCTTTAGTGCCAATTTGGGATCTACCTTCTTATTAATTTTCTTGCTGAATTGGAATTAGACTTCATCTAAATATTGCCTGTAGTTTGAAAGCCATACTGGCTGCTTTGATTCATTGATGGTTTCTTTAAATTTTGTTGTAGGTTATTTTTAACCAAAGTCTTGATGTATCAACACTGAATTTATTTAGATTTTCTTAGACCTGATTTCAAATTGGCTCCTATTTGTAATATCAGCTTGATGTGAAAGCATGCATAAATTTTATGGCTCGTTTGTGTTATGGTTTGCAGTTACAAATATGGAGAGGCCAAGATCCTCTCCTGAGCAGGTAAACATATTATCTGATGATTCATCTTCTGATGACAATGCTGGACCAGAAAGTAAACGGCTACGAACTTCTGCAGAGATCCCTCAACGAGCTTTACGGACAATACCTGAAGGTATTTAAATAATTAGGTTCCTTTCGCTCACAAAATGCTTGTATTCTAGACAGGAAGAGGCATATCTATGCAGTCTCTCTTCACTTCTCGCTCCCACCCATGCCCCACCCTATGTTCCCTCCACCACCTCAACTTCCCCTTTAAGATGCATGCTAATTTGCTACTTATATTGCCATAGTCTCTTGTTTCAGCTTTTCTTTACCACAAATTTGGTGGTCAATTTGATAAGGTTGGAAATCTTGTGGTCCTTCATCTACAGTACATTGGCACCAATATAACATTTAAAATAACCTTGGGTTTTACATTCCATAATATGGAAAAATGCAGATGGTTCACTGACCGTGGCTTTCACTGACCTTGTTTAGCTGGCGTCTTGTTTTAATGTGTTGTTTATTCACATTTAACTTTATGTTGAAGCTAGAGAGATGTTGTGACTGGAGACCTTTATGATACTAGAGATAGCAGCGGATACCTTTACATGTGGGCTTTTTATGCTTGATATATCATAATTTTGACACTGGATATAGTAGTATGCTGTCACCTTGTGATCTTGTGCATTCTGTGCTGCTTTCATTAGTGAATTCTATCTGTGTAATAAGTTGTTTTTCTGATCAAATAGAACGTAATCATTCCATTCCCAAGCAGATGTGATGCTAGGAAAGGCTCAAACCTACCAAGAATACATGAGACAGATTCCTATCCCCTTGTTACGTGGCTCTGTTGTTCCATTTACTTCTTGGACTGGATTGGGCACATCCCTTAAGCAACTGTATGGGCAACCTCTGCATTACCTCACCAATGTGCATCTGAGACAATTGGACATATTGAGAATTGGAGCAGAAGATGAAGACAGGCCACTGGATACCATAATTCCGCCTCCTAAAGCCGAAGCCAGCATCTGGCTTATTGAAGAAGTTCACCGGCTGTCCTCTTCACATCATCATCTGGCTAAACTTTGGCTTAATGATCCTTTGCATCATATTTTTATTGATCCCATTTTTATAGAACTGCAGAAGCCATCTCGTTGAGCTCCTATGGTGCAACATGTATTGTAGATTGAAAGTTGTACATTCCTGTAGTTTACTGGAGATGAATGCCCATAGACAGTTTGAAATACTCTGTCTATATCTGTAGACCAGTTTTAATTGCTAGAGCGTTGAGGCAAATTAGTCAGTTTGAAATCGGCGAATCTCGTCTCCTTTACCATGTTTTTCTTTTTGCCTACGAAGTGAATTTGAAATACTTTTAGCCTTTGCAACCACATTTCTTTTGCATAGGAAAATTTGAAATCCCTTTTAGAGCATTTCCAGCTGTAGCTGTGGAAAGGAAAAGGAAATTCGTTACCCCTTTTTGTTGCGTTGTCACGTTAAGAATTTGTGTTAGTTTGACGGGTCTTTTTACCCCTTATCCTAATGTACTCTGGATCTCTTGTTTAGGTGAAAGCACAAAATTTCTCCTGTTTATCTTGCTGCCTGATCTGCACAATTTCATTATTGCCAGCAGTCCTAAGGGAAACACATCCATTCTAAAATGTGGTTTTGCTTTCCAATGTTATTTTTGGCTAAAAGATTATACTCATTGTTTAACTTTGAAAAGACCCAAAAACCAAGCAATTGGTTAGCTAAATACCATTTGCTAAGAATATTTTGGGCTAAATGTAGATTATGCTTGTTTTGTTTGGTTAACCAATATAGTCGACCCTATTCCACGAAGTACTAATTGGTTAGCTCTAAGTATCAGGATTCGTTACGATTACTAATATTGTTGGATTAGTGTAACTTCAGCCGAATCGTCAATGGACAATCCATGCACATACCTAACTAGGTTATGAAACAACCAAGAGTTGAACTTTTACCTCAGCCGCTATATAAACAGTAGTCGCACTGGCCATTAGAAGTGATTGGTATTTTTTTTACTCTAATTTTTTTTCCAAAATTAAACTCAAATGAGAATTAATTACTTTGAGCAATGGAGTAAGAAAATGATTGATTTTATATACATTGATATTGTATACAATATCACCATTGAATTCTTTTTTTTTTCTTTTTATTTCATGCAACTAATCTAAATTTTAAATTGAAATTCAAATTTTGTATAATTGTCAAGCATCCAACCGCAATAGTATACTGTCAGTGTACATAAAATTAACTCTTAATAAAAAATAAAACTATGGTTTTATTAGGGATTTTTTAAGAGTTAATTTTATATATACACTGACAATGTATATATACTATCATGATTGAATGCACGACAAACATGCAAAATTTGACTTTCAAATTCATATTTAAATTATGTACCATACATCTAATGGTGAAAGTATAAATACTGTCAGTCAGTCAGTCAGTGTTTTTAATCCCTTTGCCATATGATTTTAGTAATGCTCTCATAAGTCAAAAATCCTATTTTACCTCACCACTTCTTCCTGTTAACGCAAGCACAACGATGCACAGGAGAGGCACGGAATGATGAGTCAACAAGTAGTTGATTGGCATGATTAGAGCAGCAAGCAGTTAAGCCAATCAACATAAAAACATATGGTGTTGAGGAAAAAAAAGAGTGCGACCTGTGAATTGACTATGTGAGGTGACGGTAATGGTGGTTGATTTTTCTGATCATGGGGATGCTATGCTACTAGTTCATCTTACATTTTCAACTTCTTCTAATTTACGGTTACATGATCCCATTCCAGATTTGGCATTAGTTTTGAGCCATGGAAGGACTAAATATTGAGCACTATAATCTTCTTTTTGGTAGCAGACAATATCCTTTGAGGGCAACGACTAAAGACTAAATACTTGATCATTAATGAAAGCTGTCATGCAAGGGTGTCTAAAGACAAAGTACAGCTAACTAAGATCTTGTTCCCTATCGTTTAATTTAATCTCTATTGTATCTATACACAAAACCAATCCGTCCAATTGCCAAGTGTTTAATTTATTCTTTTTTTTCGAGTTTTTCTTTTTTTTTCTTTTAAAGAGAGAATGATGGAATTTAAAATGTGAGAAGGGACAGAGATTTGAATTGATGATTTCTAATTCATGAGATCTCGATCTTCATCACTAGGTCAAGATAATTTTGACGTTTGAACCAATTACCTCTAATTCATGTGATCTCAATGTTAGCCACTAGATCAAGGTCTTCTTGATGGCGTTTAACTTATTAATTGTTCACGTTAGTAGCTAAAGAGGACACAGCTTTGGAAGGAGCAAAATCATTTTGAGAGTTGATGTCTTCAAGAAGTGGAGACGCATAAAAATGCTTTTCCAATTTTCTTCTATATAAGTATGTTATTACGCACTTGAATTCAAGTTGTTCCTGTTATAGTACTATGCTTGCTTTATGACATTTTTAGCAAAAATTTGGGAAATCGAATTGTCACACAAGATCTAAAAAAACCTAAGCCCCCAACCTATATAAAATGTTTCTCATTGTTTTTCTTTATTATTTTTGTAAAAATGACTCCCCAATAAGTTTAAATCACACCTAATAAACCCCCAAAAATAAAAATAAAAAAAAAACTCTTCAAGAGTGAAAGACCAAAATACATGTTTAATAGCTACGTGTTACAAATAGTTTGTTCATTATCACTTATCAGGCTAATATTCACTTCAAAACACGATGAAATAAATTTGGGTCTTCAAATTTTGTAGATAAAGGAGAAGTATAACTTGACAAAATCAAGAAGTTCCATTCTAGGAATCTTGACTGTATCCATGGACGTTCAGAGTACAAAATGTGCACTAAAATTTTTGGATAAGATTTCAAACAAACAAAAAAAAAAAACCCATAAAAAACCCTGATTGGCGTTTCTGGTTGGTGTCCTGGAATCAAGTAGAAATGGTAAACACCAGCAAACAAGCGATGACTCTGAGCAAATTATAGAGCTAACTATACAGATGAACAATGATCCTAAGGGAATTAATGTAATGTTTTCCTGAGGAGGGCCCCTGGATTTCTATATATAGTATAACCCGTTTCCATCAAGGTTTTTCTTGAAGAAACATTTGACCAGCAGGAAGGAATATAAAGGTTCTAATCAAATCATTATTAACCATTCCAAACAAGGAGAGCACGGTTTGTACGTCCAACCATGGGTACCCAGTACCAACAACAAAAGAACCTCGAACCTAATGAGCTATCAACATTAATTCTGTTCATGGGATTAACATATAGAACCAAAAAAAAAAAAAAAAAACCCCAGTGATTCAAGAAACAAAACAATCATTGAGGATTGGATGGTTACAATATTAATGAATGAGATTTGTCATGTGGGACTTGAATTGAATGCAAGATTGGAAAATGAATCAAGTTACTCGATACTCGAATCGAGTTCGATTTGGTAAGAGCTCGTTCGAACTTGATTCATCAACTAGTCAAGTCAAATTTAAACATTGTTTTATGTTCGATAACATTCAAATTCAATAAAAAAAAAAACTCGTTCAAATTCAGTTCGACAAATAAACAAACCAAATTTGAACAAAATTTCAAACTCGTTAAAAAAATCAAACAAATCTGAACACCAGAGTGTTCGACTTGATTAGATTCGTTTACACCCCTAATTGAATGTAAATGTGATGTGATCAAAATTCTCATCTTATTATTAATTCTTAATGATTGATCTTCTCAGAGGGTCGATTGTATATTAGGCTCGAGTTATTTTTAGAAATGGTTCTTGTAACAATTCTGTCTACCCTCTACCGCATAAAAAACAAACAAATTGTGTTCAAATTCTGCGCTTTCACCATTCCTTCTTCGGTAGAGAATTAGAGATATGTAGCTAACCTTGTCAAGAGACAGCCAAAGCTGTTGCCTGTTTTGTTCTTGCCCATATTATACCCGGCATCTGACATTAATATATGCTTAACACTACAAATAATGAGGCTTCGAACGTTTTTCTTTTTCTGGTATCCTTACTATTTTGCTGTATATGTCTCGAAACTGTGATTATGCACAATAGCAACCGCAAAAATTATCAGTAACATGCATCTAGTGACTGGGCACTCCCTGCAACTTCCTAATTAACCACCCTTTAAACCTTATTCAGCAAGGACAGGCCTACACATTCTTTATTCTAGCAAGTGTTTATTTCTCAATTCGACATTTTCTTTTTTAATTTCTGAAAACAACTGTCAAGAGAGAGGGAAAGTGTTCTTTTTTCAGAAGAATCAATTAGCTGGTGTCTTTTCGAGGAGTTTCTTCAACTACCGAAAACAGGTGGAATTTTACATGGGAACTGTTCAACCTTTCTACCAAGGCAACAGAAATAGTGGAATTTTGATGTTAGATTAATCTCCGAATGGTCCCTGTAGATCCAGCTAACTTGTCACCTTAATCTGCTAGGTGATAATTACTATTGCATTCATGTTTTTAGTTTTCTTGAACACTATATTAACAAACATGCACATGCGTTTTTTTTTCTCCTCCTTCTTGTACGCATTTTACCTGCAGATTAGGTCTCACAAGTTGAGTTCTGTCTAATTTAAACTGATTGATGTAATTTTTACTATATTTGTTGTAAATTTATAAAATTTTAATATAATCATCAATTTAATTGTATGAGTTGATGAATTCAAATTTACAATCTAATTGCATGAACCTACACCAAACATTGTAAAAATTAAGTCAAGTTGTTTGAATTCGGTAAGCTCGACTTATAAGGCGGCTCATTCGTTGTTTGGTGGGGGGTGCCATCACTTGATTTGTCTCCACCCAACTTCACAATGCAAAAGGCCAAGAATTGCATTATTCTCAAACATAAACAAGTAGTGCTCCTAGTAAATGTATTTCCTACTCTATAAAAAAATTTGAAGAATTCCATTTTACTATCAAATTATGTATTTATAGCACTGGCATGCAGTGGCACCAATCCAGCCAAAGGAACATCACGCCACTTCTCTCAAACCTCAAAGGTGTTCAGAAAACTTCCACAGGAACACTCTCATGACTCGAACTCATCTGAAACTTTCCCTTCTTCCCTGGCAGCACCTACTTCTAATAGTACTTCTGCACTCATGTCACCGGAGTCTTGGGCAGCAGCCGGCTGCAGCTGCCGCCACAACCACCAGAGGCCGGTGGGCTCTACTCCAATCAAGCATTGGTATATCAGCCATGCACATGCAACTCCTCAACAATGACAAGGTGGTCATTTTTGACGGGACTGATTTTGGCCCCTCCAATATTTCCTTGGCCAATGGCAAATGCAGCAATGACCCCAAGAGCTAGCCTTAAAAGTTGACTGCACTGCACATTCTGTCGAATACGACGTCGCCACCAACTCCGTTCGCCCGCTCACAGTCCTCACTGATGTCTTGTGCTCCTCCGTCTCCGTCATGCCCGACGGCACCTTAGTCCAAACCGGCGGCTTCAATGTTGGGGACAGCAGCGTTCGAGTTTACAAGCCATGCAGTTCTGGTAGTATTGATTGTGACTGGCAAGAAGTTAGTAACGGGCTACTGCAGAGAAGGTGGTATGCCACAAATCATACTTTGCCCGACTCCCGCCAGATCATCATCGGCGGCCGGCGCCAATTCAACTACGAGTTTTATCCCAAGACAGCAGCAACTAATCGGGTCTTTAAGTTGCCGTTTCTTGCCCAGACGAATGATCCTAACATTGAGAACAATCTGTATCCATTCGTCTTCCTAAATGTGGATGGAAATTTGTTCATTTTCGCGAATAATCGAGCTATTTTGCTCGATTACAAGAAAAACATTGTGGTGAAAAACTATCCACAATTGCCTGACGGTAATCCCAGGTGCTATCCTAGTTCGGGTTCTGCTGTACTTTTACCACTAAAAAAGCTTCAGGGGTCGGCCACAAAAGCCGAAGTTTTGGTGTGCGGAGGTGCACCGAAAGATGCCTTTGCCAATGCACGGAAGGGTAATTTTGTTGGGGCATTGGATTCCACAATGGGTGATGGAGACCATGCCATTGGCTAGGGTCATGGGTGACATGTTGGTGCTACCAAATGCTCACGTTCTGATAATTAACGGTTATTTATCGACCCGATCATAAAAACGGGTCACGATTCGAGGTTCAAAATCCCTCCACCATACCAAGAATGTATCACTCCACAGCAGTTTTACTTCGCGATGGTCGGATTCTGGTTAGCGGTACCAACCCTCACCTGCTGTACAAATTTACCGGAGTACTTTATCCTACTGAATTGAGCTTAGAAGCCTTTTCGCCACCATATTTGGATCCTGCAGTCGCCGATTTATGCCCACGGATCATCTCGCCGGGATCGCAGTCTCAAGTCGGGTATGGGCGACGGTTGGTGATCCGGTTCACCATCTCAGGGAAGCTAAAGGGAAATTTGGTCACGGTAACATTGGTTGCACCCTCTTATAATACACAAGGCTTTTCTATGAATCAGAGGGTTTTGGTGCTTGGTGGAGGGTGACAATAATGTGAAAATTGTTGGAAAGTCAACCTATCAAACTGCTGTTTTGACGCCTAGATCGGGCATCCGGGTTCTATCTTCTCTTTGTGGTGCACCAAGATATTCCCAGCCAAGGCATTTGGGTCCATCTCCTGTAAATATATCCTTTTTACAATTTGATTTGCAGAGGGATTATATTTATACATGGGGAGAATAAGGCTTCCAAACAGCATTGGTTATGTAATACATTGAGTTTGTTTGGACAACAAGAATTTGGAATAAAAATTTCAGATTTTGTTTTGCTTGCATCGTACACACAATTCCCAATCACCTTTTTATCTCACATACATCACATCACAAAAAGTGCTACAGTAACTGGATCAAATAAATCATCCAAATAAATTTTTATCCAAACAAACAGATTGAGTTTGTAATTATTTCTTTTAAAAGCTTTTTTATGGCGATGTGAATTATTCCCTAGTTGTATAGAAGTAGTTGTGAATTTAACGTTCTATATTGAGAACAAAAGTTGTACTGTATTTTTTTTCTTCTTAAACCTTCGATAAATCCTAACACCTTTCTCACGTCCACCACCGGTCAAAGTCTCGAATCTGACAGTGGAGAGGGCTGGACAATTACACCCCCCCTTTCTCCTCAATTTTGAAAAGTGCTATAGTTTCCCTTCCTACTTTATGAGAAATTCTCATTTCCACTCACATATTATCTTCCTAAACAACCAATTTTTGAAGCATCTCTCCTATAATACAAATGTTTTAAAGCTACAAAAACACATAATCGTTTCCTACTTGAATTACAATATAAATTCAATAATTTCACAACACAAAAAATTCATAATAAAAATAATCATCTTTAATTAAAATTTTCTTTTCGTAATAATGATGTCATTTTAGGTGTATAATATTACCCCAACTAGCCATAGATCCTGACTCTGCCACCACTGCCACTGACTCTAAAAGCCCCACGTAATTCTTATGAAACCCTAAGTCAATGAATCATTCATTTTCCTTGATCTCTATAAGTATACTAGCCCACAAGATGCATCCACTCTAGACAGGAAGAGACACATCTGTGCAGTCTTACTTCATTCACTTCTTGCCCCATCCTATGTTCCCTCCATCACTCCAAGTACTTCCGTTTTAATGTGTCTGCTGGTTTGCCACTTATGAGTTGTACATTCCTGAAGTTTACTGGAGATGATGAATAATGCCCTTCTCCACTGTTTTCCCCTACCTACCTCAACAAAGCAAGCAGTGCAACCAGTTTTGTGTTGTTTGCCAACATTCCCCCCCCCCCCCCCCCCCAAAAAAATCCCAACACACCAAAAGAAAAGTCTTGATCGATGTTCTGTAGATGTCTTGTTTAGGTGAACTCATCTCAGTCCAGTATCGTATCGAAGAGCTCTGTTCCAGTGATTTGAGACTTGAAGCAGAAGACGATCGAAGACAGTCCACTGGATATCCCTTCTCCACTGTTTTCCCCTACCTACCTCAACAAAGCAAGCAGTGCAACCAGTTTTGTGTTGTTAGCCAACATTCCCCCCCCCCCCCAAAAAAAAATCCCAACACACCAAAAGAAAAGTCTTGATCGATGTTCTGTAGATGTCTTGTTTAGGTGAACTCATCTCAGTCCAGTATCGTATCGAAGAGCTCTGTTCCAGTGATTTGAGACTTGAAGCAGAAGACGATCGAAGACAGTCCACTGGATATCATTAGATATCCCGCCTCCTAAAGCTGAAGCCAGCATCTGGCTTATTGAAAAAGTTCACACACCGATGTTCCGTAGATGCCTTGTTTAGGTGAAAGCACAAAAGGTTCTGTTGTTTATCTTGCTGCTTCATCATGCTAGCATTCCTACTTAAGTAAAAAACATCCAGATTTTCTAGACACATAAGAACGTTTTGTTTTCGGCTAAGACTAAGAGAATGTTGTTTGACTTCAAAAAGACCCATAAACCACGAGCAGTTCGAATTGAACTTTGCAACATATTGGTTGGGTAAGTTTGGCCAAAGCAAAGCCGTTGTTCGTTGGTGACAGAATTAACGATCAGTATGATCTCTGAAGGCTGAGAGGATTTTTGAGATACATCTTTGTGCCCTTTTTGTGGTGAGATCGATGATTATCAAGTTTTTGGTTGCTGGATATTGGCAACTGACATGATCCTCAATAATCAGATTACTTGAGAGCAGATTGCCGTAGTCTAACCGGGGTACCTCCTGAAGTTCGATGCGTGTACTTCAAAAGTACAACTTCAGCACAACCAACGTCTGTTAAAAGGAAAGAACATACATAGAATTAGTCTAGACAACGACTTTAAAAGCTCAAGAGGCACTGCTTGCTCTAGTGGATTAGAGAGAAAACAGGCCTAAGAGGTTTGAAGGAAAACAAGCCCTTATCAAGTTCCCTCCCTCTCTCTCTCTCTCTCTCTCTCTCTCTATATATATATATATATAATCAATCAACAACATTTATATTAGACTAAAGGAGTGCTTTAACACCCTTTTGAATTTTTTTTTTTTTTTAACTCCAGAATGCGAGATTTAAACTCCAGACCCACCGATGAAGAAGGGTTTTTAAATTCCTTTTGGCAAGGAATGATTTATTGGAACCTTTTTTTTTTTTTGGATTTATTGGAAGCCATCATCATAGGAAAAGGGGGATCACGTATTTTTTGGGTTTTATTGGGGGGGGGGGGGGGGGGGGGCAGGGCATTGGAATCACCATTACGAGATACAAAAGACATAGTAGATACAAATTTATGTTTGAGAGACAGCTAACATGAGAAAGTTTATACAGATCATTAAATGATACAGAGACCTTAAAAGACTGCTCAGTGTGTCAAATGTTCCTTCACACATATGATGCTTAAAGACAGCTTTTACAAACCAAAACATGAAAATAGACTTGGCATGCAGACACTGCTCCTCATCTCATTCTACATATACACACACAGCTATCTCATCTCAGACTCATAACAGGCCATGGTGTGACCCCAACAGCTGGAAGTGATGGCCGAACCATGGGGACGCGCTTCACTACTGAGAAAGCTTCATTAAGGCGTGCAGCCCGGCTCATAAACTGAGAGATCTTCTGCAGATACAGAACATAAATCAAAGTAGTCGGTTAAGCAAGTTCTTGAGCATTGCAGGCAGAACATATGCAGAAAACAAGCATTCCGAGGACCGAACTGCAGACCTTCCCATACATGAATCATACTTGGTTAAGATTTTATCACAATTTTACGTAGTATCACAATGACAACAAGCATCAATTGAGAGCTTGGTCGAAATTTCTCAACCAAACAGTCAAGCATGGTGACAGTCTACCCTTTATAACTTTTTTTTTCGTGTTTGGAAGGGGGTTGGGGGTGGGGAGGGGGTTGGAGAAGATGGAATATTTATGGAGATGAACAATTGAGAAAAAAGAAGCAAACAAAGGAGGAATCCAGGAACGGAAGAAGCCTCAAACTCGGTGGCTATCATAATAGTACGAAAAACAATAAAACAATCAACTAGAGATCACATGCAGAGGATAGCTGTATTATTATCTGTTGGACATGAATATTTTGGGGATAACACAAATGCCAAACTCTTGAGATAAAGACCACTAAAAAAAATATATCTAAACAAATAATGCATCATACATATGCTAACGAGAAACATTTAGCATCATCCCTACATTGATATATCCATTAAATCAACCAAATGTCTTCCAATCTCCATCAGTACTCAATAACTCCTAGCAAAAGTGACAATGCTCTTGCAAATGTTCATCGACTATTATTTTTTGGCTAAACATCCAATGTTAAGGAGACATGCAGAAATTATTCATCTAGTATAGAGAACATGTAGGAAGAAATGATGTTCAAGTAGGCTTTCATAGCTGCTTGTATTGTACAGCAATGGCAGGAGTTCCAGGATGTGTAAATGCCATAGCAAAGCTATAGCCCAAAGGTTTAAGATGCATTTGAGTAAGCAAGGCTTCAAGCGAGGGACATGAGAAGACAACCACTGACTGTGAGCTATGCAGAACTTGGTGAATATCTCTCATCCTTTCCTTTTTGTGGATATGTGAAGATATTTGCAATTTGTACGAGTAAAATTTTACCAGTTCGTGTTAAAGGGATGCCCTCTTTTCTCCTGGTTAAGTTAAATTGTAGGCTACAGACATTTCATAATCTACCAAAGTTTTTTTTTTTCCTTTTAAATGCCAATATGAAGATGCAGTCTAAAAACATCAAACAGGAGCAGTTCTTATCATAGAACAGTACATAAGTTAAAAATATCAAAAGTGTAAGTACAGAAATTCAGAGAGAAATCAGGGAAGAGAATGCACGAAACAGAGGCAAAGACTCCATAGTAAACAGGATGAGAGAAGATTGAAACCACTCAAACTTTAAAATAGTTTTCATGAATAAAGTATATATCATGATATAAGTAAAAATTACTATATTTGTTGCTGCGTGATACAAATTCTTCTAGCATAAATCATCCAAAACCAACAACTATAACAAGAAAATGAGCTTATGCTTTATAGCAGAACCCCTAAGCAAAAAATCTTCATCAGGAAGAAAGAACACATAAGAAAAAGTCAGCACCAATAGGTGCTTGCATTTCTGAAAAAACTTTAGAAAAAGAAAAAAAGAAAAAACCATCAAAGACTTGGTGTAATTGCTTTAAGACATTACAAACACTAATCCCACAAAGAAAAATACTTTAATTTTGGAGGAGATAAAGCGTTACAGAGTACATCTCACCAAAATGGACATTGATCATTGGTCATTAAGAAGAAATAGATAATTCACTTAAATTTTGAGATCATTGACAACCTACTGAATCTTACCAACAGGTAACATAACATCAAGGACCGATCTAACAACTCATCATAAATAAAAAGAGGACTGATGTAACAAACACCAAAAGCACAAGTTCAGGGACAGAAAAGTTGCTATCTGCGTCACATTTGACACAGATGTCATGACAATTCAGAATGATACTTAATAGCAATACCATTTCATGGGGAAGAATAACTCATCTGATTCCATTTTAGTAAATTATAACTCTCAATGCCAAGAAAGGTTATTCCTTCGGCATATCAGATCAGCTAACTGTTCCTCATCTGATTTTCCCCATGTCATAATGCACAAAGGCTTGTATTCTAGATACAAACCATTTTGAAAGGTTCATTAAGAGATGGGCTGAAATGCAAGGCTGTATAATGACTTTAGTAGGGGTAAAGATAGAAATTAGCACTTAAAAACTAAAGTCATCTCTGTGTTAGCAAAAAATTGGTATTACAATGCCAAACACTTTTTTGGAGGATGAAGTACCATACCACTTCGAATGGTTAGCAACCAAATCATTTGATTAAAGAATGAAGAGTTAAAATGTGAAAAGACAAAAGATGACATATCATCAAGCTACGATAAGTGCACGAACATAATATGCAGGAAAGGATTAGTAGCAGGTAACGAAACACTGCCTCATGTGCTTATGCTTGTTTGAAATCTCTACAAAATGAAGCCATCATATCATGATCATTTCACATAGCAAACAGGGCAACAAGAACAAAAAGATCTATCATCTTCAAGCCTAATTACTTGATCCCTAGAAAACCTTATTTCAAGCTAATCCAATCTGAAATTTCCACCTCTTCTATGTCAACAAACCACCAAAATCCCATATTCCACAACGAGAACTAAGAATTAACAAAGCCTAGTAAATAAAACTTCATAACCACATAACAGAAACAGACCAAAATCGAATGCAATTGAATAACACAAGAAACTAAAAGAAGAGGCAAAAAGAACACACCTTGTCATCCATGGTGACCTTCATTTCTAAGCCACGGTTCTTCTTCTTCATCTTATACAACCTTCTTCCTAAAATAACAAACCCCATCACAGCAGCAGCTACGGAGAAAGTCCAAACAGGACTGGCTCTAAAAACACAGTACTTCAAGAACTCAATTGGAACCTTCCACCACACAACAGCCTTTTTCTTCTCCTCCTCGGCTTCCACCTCTGTCCTAGCTTCAATTTCAACACCCTCAGCACCTTCATTTTTCACACCTGCATCAGTCGACCCCTTTTCATTCTTTTCCTCCACTAAAGCCACTGAATTAGCGTTTTCCTCACAACTCGATTCGCCATCCACCTCAACGACCTCCTCCCCAACTTTCACAGAATCCAATTCAACCCCACCCGAAACAGACAAAAGCTTCTCAAAATTCTCCAAACTTTTCCCATTTACACCTCCACCTATTTCCTCAATCCCTCCAGACCCCACTTGCATCTTCTCATTCCCATCGAAACCCACTTGTATTTTCTCATTATTCCCCTCCAATTCGCTAAATTTCCGCTCATCGGACCGGTCACTGCTCGAATCGGACCAAAACTCGCCCCCAGCATCCTTCCTGGGGTACCGGGTATCCGAATTGGGGTCAATCCAACTGGGATTATCCGAGTTCTCGGAACCCACCTCGTTAGCATCAGAAACAACAGAAACAGTCCTAGTACTAAAACTATTCCGTAAAGGGTCCATGGAGAAGTAATCAGTCTGAATCATACCTTCCGATTGAGCATCAATTTCTTGGAAATCACTGGAATTCTGAAGTGGGTAAGCAGATTCCAAACCCGACTCAGACTGGAGAACCTCCCAGTCTTGAAATTCTGCACCTCCCTCAGCATCCATGATGATGAATCAGTCACAAAATCAACACTTCCTCCTATCCAAAACACAAAAACAAAAAACAACAGAAAAAATACTCCCAACACTCAGTTCATTAAGTGTTATTATTATTGAAATTAGTCAGCTATTTGAGATAATGATACGAGAAAAAGAGAAGGGGAGAAGAGGACAGGCTTTGTGGGGTTGTCGTTTATGCTGGTAAAGCTGCAAATTGTAACAACTAGCAACTGGTATAGTTGTAATAAAGGGCGAAAGGATGACGACGCAATTCAGAAATGTAACCCTTCGCCCCTTTTTGGCCCTGGCCTTGGTTTGTCCCAGATTCTTATCTAAACTTGTAATACTCCTAGTATTCTGTAGGTTTGATGGGATGTCGTCCCGCCCACCCACGGTGAGCCCACTTCCTTATTCCATCTGGAAATGACGAATTTCGTCCCTAAATATTTGTGTTGATATTGATTTAGTCTCTAACTTTTATTTCTGATCAATTTGATACTTGAATTTATTTTGCAATTTTAATTAAGGGCCTTCATGGTGGCATCATTATCTAAAACCAATCTGCTTTCTAATTGATTAAGGGTGTGTTTGATAAAATTGAAGTTTGAAATCTGAAATCTGAAGTCGAAATCCATAAGTTATTAAATTGTTCAATATTAAATCAATTACATTTGAGTATATATGACATTCACTGATAAGTGAATAGTTTATCACTTATTTTCGATAATAAGTTTTTTTAATAAAATTCAGTGTCATTTAATTAATTCAGATGTTCAATTTTTTTTTTTATCAAATGCGTCTGAACATATTAACATCTAAATCCATTAAGTTTAAGTGCTGAATTGAATTATTAAAAAGGGCCTAACTAAATAGAGATATTATAGGAACGTCGCTCATGACACTGTAATAAAAGAATTAAATCGTGTAAAAAAATTGGTTTGTAAGGTGAAAAACTTTTTTTTCCTTTTCTTTTTTTTCTTTCTTTTCTCTTTCTCTTTCTTTTTCTTTTTCTTTTTCTTTTCCTTTTTCTTTTCTTCTTCTTCTTCTTCCCGTCACATCCGCCACCCCAGCAGCAACTCCACCAATGCCACCTCCGCCACCTCTCTCCTCTCCTCCCCCGCCTTCTCCCTTGCCCCGCCACCCCCTCTGCCCCTTCCCCTCCCCCACCACCTCCCTGCGCCTTATCCCTCTGCCCCGCCACCCCCTCCCCTTGCCTTCCCCCTCCCCTCGCCACCCCCCTCTGCGCTTTATCCCTCTGCCCCGCCCTCCCCCCGCCTTCTCCTTCTGCCCCGCCACCCCCTTCCCCCGTCTTCCCCTTCCCCTCTGCCCCGCCACCCCTGTTCCCCTTCTGCTTCTCACCATCTTTCTTTTTTCTTTC
Organism: Coffea eugenioides; assembly: GCF_003713205.1. Lineage (NCBI taxonomy): Eukaryota > Viridiplantae > Streptophyta > Magnoliopsida > Gentianales > Rubiaceae > Coffea > Coffea eugenioides. Next base: position 8,664,183 of record NC_040044.1, read on the forward strand.
TTTTTTTTTTTCACAGAGAGGTGGGGGAGGAAATGGGGAGACGCAGAGAGAAAAAAAAAAGACAAGAGGGGAGGATGGCAGGGGAGGAAGAGGGGGAGAGGGAAAAAAGGGGAAAAAAAAAGAAGACTAGCACCGGCACCGGAAATCGGCGCCGGAGCCGGCAACGGAGGTGGTGGTGGGGGAGGAAGAAGAAGAAAAGGGGAAGGGAATTTTTTTTGTTGTGTTTTGGATATTTTAAGTGTGTAGATAAAAAACTTTGGGAAGTTTTTTGGGGTTCCTGTAGTAAAAGTTGTTAAAAAACTAGTAGCTAAAAACTTGATAAAAAACTAGGGTGCCAAACAGGCCCAATGTTGCGAGACCCAACTTTGAAAGGGACTTGATAGTGCTTGACTCCAAATTAGCCGACGCTCAATGCAGTTATGAGAGGGGGGGGGGGGAGGTTTACACAATATATATATATATATGTATGTATATTTTTTCAAATATATACATATATATATATAACTAAATTTTATTATCTTAATATAGCCTGGTTTATTTTTAGGAGTGAGTCCACTTGCACATTTGCATGTCACAACAAAAACGTATTGCAGAATTTATTAAAAAACTGTGCCGTTTCCAGCTGTTGCAATAATTTCCGTCAAACACATGAATATAAGATAATGGTCAAATTTTCATGGTGCTTCTCTTTTTCCGATTATCAATAATTTTTGTCTGACTTTGTTGGGTTAGTATTATTCTCACCCATGTTTGACCTTCAAATTCCAACGACTCATCCAGGGAAAATGTGAAACTTACACAGAAAGTGGTATCGCTAAAATATATGCAGATTCTTATCAATGACTGCGTGCCATTCTTTTACTAGAAAAGTGTCATTAAATTATACTCCCTCCCTTTTTTTATAACTATCGTTTAAGGTTTTGCACACCAATTAAGAAAAGTTTTCATTACTTAAATCTATACACCACTTTCCTTTTATACCCTCATTAATTATTCAATTCACCCATGTTTTCTCTCACTAGGGGTTCAACTTACTGTGAGAAAAGAAGAAAGAATATGGAAGGGCAGAGAGAAGCAATAATTACTAGGAGTAGTAATTAAGAATCCTGTAAGAGAGATAAAAGGGTAAAATTGTAAAAAAATAATAAATGCTGCATGGGGATGGTAAAACGACAGATAAAAGTACTTAAGAGCAAATTCCTTAAACGACAGTTATAAAAAAAGGGAGTATTAACTCATATACTCATTAATTATGAAAAAGAGTCCATGGATATAACGTCCAACTGTTTTTGTCTCTCACTTTCTTGGAGGGACTGCAATTCCCACCAATATTGTGACTTTTCAGATTCCAATGGTTTGTCCATTGAAAATGTAAAACCTACAAAAGCACAAAGTAATCAGAAATTCCACGAACAATTAATAAAAGAAAGTCCACAAAATCTAATGGCGGTTTCCTTTTTGGATGCGGTTAAATCTACACCCCTTCAGTTTAAATCCACACTCCTAACATTAAAATCATAATAAGGTCCATAGGAATTTGATAGGAACCTTTTCCAATACAAAACCTCTTGTCTTTCATACAACAATTTAAAGATGTTTAAAAAATTAGTTAGAAATTTTAATTAATTGAAATTTTTTGATACCAGCATCCTAATTATTGATCCGCTAGTGTTTCCTAAAATTATATTTCAATCAATTTTGAAGTGCAACATCCCAAAAAGGTAAAAATATTTTCTTAACACAATATTTTTTTCTTAAAAAAAATCTCTCATCTCTTCATACATGATAAAAAGAGATAAAAACATTCGCTCCACGAAATAAGAGGAAAAAATAAATGCCATCAAAGTGAATGAAAAAATAATGTTAGAAATTTTAAGACCACTCATAATGATGTAAATTTTAAATCTAAATTAGCATCATCTATTTTCACAAAAAAAAAAAGGCTAATTTTTTTTTGAAAAATTTTCTACCAAACCCGATACATGCTATGGGCTTTTTGGTCAATTTGATTATAAAGGTGCGGATATAGCCTCACCACTTGCTTCTTTCAGCTATTTTTGTCTCTCACTTTCTTGGGTGATTGTAATTCTCACCAATGTTTTGACTTCCACATTCCAATGGTTTATCTACTGAATACGTGAAACTTGCAAAGCGCAAAAATGGTATCCCCAATTCCTACTCCACCTACCCAAATTTAGTTGCCGTCTTTGAATTTGCGCAAGGCAGGCAACCAAGGAAAAAGACATATCCATTTCTTGGCCCACAGGAAAATGTTACAGGTTCAGAAGCAGAGAAGCTAGCTTGTCTGGGATGAGTAGTAGATGAAGTGGGCAGAAAAGGATAACACATAGCTTAGAAGGAAATTAGTGTGTTAAACCAAAATGGGGCAAAGCAACTCCCCCAAGGCTGCGTCTTCATTGTAGGCTAAGTGTTCGAATTTCTGCCAAAAAGTCCTCACTTCTGTTTCGGCTTGATTGATGGATACTATGCCATTGATGAGTTTGGGCATGTTTTTCTCTTATTATGTGTAGTTTCCTAGCATAGTTAGTCAATGAAGGACACCAATGGAGGGAGTTGTTATTTGAGGTTACAGATTATGAGGTGAAGTGATATTATAACAGTAAATTTACGTGTACAAAATTTAAAGAGGAATAATGGTGAGTTTTTAACAATGTTCAAATGTTATTCTAAATATATCAATTTCAACTGTTATTGTTGTATAATTCCCAATCCAAAAAAAAAAAAAAAATCTACTTTTGTGTTCAAGACAATAGAAAAGTTAAAACTTTATCACATTTTTTTTTTGTTTTTACATCAATAATGTGGAAAAAACAATATACTCATCCCCATTTTGTTAATAAAAATGTAATTCAATGTTCGGATAATTTCCTTTAAGGGTCCGTTTGTTTCGGGTGAAAATGTTTTCCAGGAAAATATTTTCCTAATTTCCCGTGTTTGGTTGCACAAAAGTTACTGAAAACATTTTCCTATGTAAAATATTTTCACCCATCTTATGGAAAACAACTTCCCTTCCAAACTTACTGAAGTTGTTTTCCGAAATGCATGCATCCCGCCTGTAGTATGTTCCAAACTTACTGAAAACATCTTGTAGTATGTTCTTTTTTTTTTTTAGTGTAAATAGGAGGATTCGAACCCAAGATCTCTTCCTTACACTCCCTCCCCCGTACCACCCAACCCAACCCAACCCTCCCCTAGTATATTCAAAATAAAAAAAAACCTCATCCTGCTTATCCTATGTTAGTAATTAATTATGTATAATAGGGACATTCTTTTCTAGAGAAACTTTCAGCAGTGAGAGTGCAAGATATATGTCACAATAAGCATTGCATGTGATTGATATTTGACACTAAATGGCCAGCAATTTGTTTATTGCTTAAGGAGATATTTTTTATTCATATATACATTTCTCCAAGATTTTTTAAAGTTAAACAATGAGATAAATTTTCTTATTTTGCATGGGAAGAAGTATGTAGTTATAATGTGTAGAAAGTAAAGATAGAGATAAAAGTGAAAATATTTCAAAAGTTAAACAAACACCAGAAAAATGAAGTAAGAGAATATTTTCAATAAGCTAACCAAACACCTGAAAATGATGAAAGGGAAATGATTTTCATGGAAAATTACTTCCACGGAAAATATTTTCCCAAGGAAAATATTTTACTTCCAACCAAACAGACCCTAAGTGTAGAGTTTTTTCCCCCCCTACATATCTATGGAGATTTTAGTGAAAGTAATGGGGGCAATTATAAAAAAAATTCGATGATCCCTTTTGAAGGATATATTGAAGGAATGGTATCCAAAAGTTGCAATGGTAGATCTCTCACTAAAACTATCTCTCACATTTGTTTCAACATCCAACTTTGCATTTCATTTTATATACTTTATTTGAAAGATTTATCTGCTAAAAATTTATCCCTCGAGCCTGACTTGGGGGTCAGGGCCCTTACTCAAGTTCTTTAGCAACAACATTCAAGAGGTTAGTTATAATCTAGGTGCTATGGTTCATTTATCAAGCTTTTACCAAGAACTTACAAATTAGCATAGATTCCTTTCTCTTTTTGTGGATTTTTATGAGGAAGGAAAGATTATCTAATTTCAAAATCCAAATAGGACACACGGATACATTTTCTAACAGTTGAGAGACTGAATCACCATCTGATAAGACCAGTCGGCAGTTTATAACAGTGATTCTTACATATTGCATATCAACGAAAAGCTATTCGCTGCAGAACACAAACCTCAGTTGTGCTATGGACAATAACCAATGTCATTAGTAGTACAAGGCAAACCAAGATACTATATTCCAAACTTGACTTGCTCAAGGGTGATGATCAAATGAGGAACACATATATCTATTTATTTAAGTAAAAGTGACACAATTAATTAATCTATTACGAGAAAAGAAAAAAGGAAACAAATTAAGTGGAAATTAAGTGGGCTTCATAACCTGACTACCATTAATTAAGACGTAAAATTTCGGATAGCCTCAGTTTTAGAGTTTCAGTGGCGTCGGATGCCTGCTATTTTCGATCTAAAAGTAGCTCGTCTAATTTTTTAGTTTTAGTCTAACTTTTACGTTACATTAATAAATTTCTGTCCCAGCCAGCTTGGTCAGAATCTCACTGCTGTGCCTCTTAATAAATGACCTAATTAAGCTGCCTACCCTATCTAGATTTAGTGGTAGGAAAGTCTATCGGTTATTGTCAACCATGAAATCAGTTGTGCTGTTTAAAGAGAATGTCTGAAGTAGGTAAGACTTAAATGTACCAAAATTAATTCGAATAGGTGATTGCACCCAATATCTTTAGTCCTGCAACTTGTAACCTATATCGAGGTTAATTGCACTTTACCCCGGCAATACAGTTTTTTTGACTCCTGTAATAAAGTTCTATATGAAATGACTAAATCTTATATATACGCTATTACAATTGGATGCATCATACATATGTAAGATTTAAATTTTAAATTCAAATTCGAATTATGTATTATATGCTCCCTCCGTCCCACTTTGATAGTCCTGTATTCCTTTTTCATCTGTCCCAAATTGTAGTCCACTTTCCAATTGAAGAATGTAGTTGTATTTTAATTTTTCTAAAATACCCTTATTCAATGTAAGTAGTTGTTACTATAAACCTACCCCATTTAATGAGAGTTGATTCTTTTTTTACCATCAATTCAAGTTCCCATAAAGTTGTACCATATTTAATGTGAGGGTATTTTAGAAAAATAGCAATCTAAATTTATTTTTCCAACAAAGTTAATTACTTTTTCTTAAACTGTGTGAAAAAAGAAACAGAACTATCAAAGTGGGACGGAGAGAGTATTACGTATTCAATGATAAAAGTCTACACACTGTCAGTGTATATAAAGTCAGTAGGTTTTTAAGGGTAATGAAACTTGATCACCGCAAATGTTGACAGCATGCAAGTTGCCCCATATCGTTTAACACATTTTAGTGATGCAATGACGAATGATCCGTACTTTTTGGGACCCAAAAAACTCATACGGAGTTGGATGTGTAATTTCTTGGTGGCGACTAAGACGCTGCATGTGGCAACTCTATGTTCCAGATAAAGCTTGGTACAGATCAGATCTCTGTTTGTGCGTGGAAGTGCTAATTTAATGGGATAGGTAACTCTTGGTTTGAGGAGAAAGAGGGAGAAGGAATTGCTGATTTTAGGCCAAGAAAAAAGAGGGAAGACGTGAGTGGCAGTTGGTCAAGAAAAGAGGGAAGGCCCAATCAAACGTAAAGTAGGTTAGGAGCTCCAAAAAGTTCATCTATTAGGGTTTGGGCCGTTGTTGGATTTTGACAATTGGACAAGTATCAAAACAAAGAAGAGTGAACTTCTTTCAAGGCATATCATGCCTAAATTAAACTAGTGCGACAAATACACAACATCTTGTATGGAATATGGATTACTGATTTCTGCCCATCAGATGCATACAGTGACGGAGCCAGGATTTTTTCTTTGGGGGGGCCAAAATTTTTTCGAACAAAATTATTTTAATATGTTATGTTCAAAATAATTTTCATCTATTTAAATATATGATCAAATATTAACTTTAATTATAAAGATATGTCTATTTCATAAATATGTAGCATAGTCATAACTAAAATTAAGACAAGAAATAACATTTGATTAAATATCTTATAACATCACAAACCACCTAAGTTGCACATTATGAGAAGATGCTCCAATATGTCACTTGTGCAAAAACAAAAATATAACTATGCAATATAAATATAACTATTTTCAATTAAAAAGAGATAAAAATTATGTTAACATGTCTTGAAATTTCATCCTCTTTTATTAAACGTAAATTGAGCTTTACGTTCTTTCATAGAACTAAATTCATCTATAATTGAATCAATGGTAAATTTTCGAACAACTTCCTTTTTTTATGTACATTGTTAGACAATCATTCAAGAAATTATCTTTTATCTTGTTTTGGAATTTTGTTTTGATTATCTTCATAATTGAAAATGTCCATTCTATAGACTATAGAACGAATTAAGGATTTTTTCCTTGGGAGGGGGGCCAAAATTTTTTTGAACAAAATTATCTTAATATGTTATATTCAAAATAATTTTCATTGATTTAAATATATGACATCTTAAAATATCAAATATTAAATTTAATTATAAAGGTATGTCTATTTCATAAATATGCAGCATAGTCATAACAAAAATTAGAACAAGAAATAACCTTTGATTAAATATCTTATAACATTACAAACTATCCAAATTGTACATTATGAGAAAATGATCCAATACGTCACTTGTGCAAAAACAAAAATATAACTATGCAATATAAATATAACTATTTTCAATTAAAAGAAAGATAAAAGTTATGTTCGCACACCTTGCATTTGTTCATATCTTTCTCATCAGTACGTGACATCACATTGAAAACAATTAATGAGTAAAGGCCAACTAAGCATTGTCCCTTCACCGTTCAGTGAACTGAATGGGGCAGTCCAAATTCACTAACTCCGGCTTAACACAACAGCAGCAGCAAACCAAGCATCTCCTCTCAAGATATTAATGTAATAATCACATGGACAATGTTACAAACACATGGTATGCCCACGGCGCAACTATGATAAAAAGCTCAATCACAAACGTACGGTTCTAACCAGTATATTAAGGAAGACAAGAAATGAGTAGGGGGCAAAAAAAAAAACTTACCTTTGAAGAAGATACCCACCTAGCACACGGGTCCAACCAGTACACTAAGGAAGACAAGAAATCAATAAAAAGCTATACTCATTACCAAGAACGTACGTGCTGCATCAGGGCTGGGCTGCCCGTCGGAATCCCCTATATATAGGGGGTTTTCCGGCGGCTTGGGGGGGCTTAAGCCCCCACTAGCCCCCCTTAAATCCGTGGCTGGATGCATACATACATACATATTGTCGGATTTGGCCAGCTCTCTTTAAACAAATTATTGTAAGGAATTTAAAATTTTACTGTTAACTCTCCCTCTTAGTTTCATCTACAATCCTAAGCGATGTTGTGAAATCTTGACTGGCAAGTGAATCAGATAAACTACAGATTCACGATTTAATCAATTTGTCTGGTTCAAACCTAATTCAATGATTGTCATATTTTTAATATTAAATTATTTGGATAAAATTAATATATGAAAAAGAAAAGGTCGATTTTTCATCGATTTTGATCGATTCAACCGGTTCTTGATCAAGTCTCACAGATCCATTTGATTTCTTAGATTAAACATAGAACTGGATTAGAAACATGATCGATTTACAGTTCAATTAGTCCAACCGACCAATTTGATCCTGTTTTCAAAACACTAATTGTAAGGGGAAGTCACTGTCAGTTCAATTAGTTGAACCGACCAATTTGATCCTATATTCAAAACGCTAATTGTAAAGGGGAGTTACTGTCACCTAATAAGCTGCTTCGTTACGCAAGCGAACGACAAAAATTGCAGGAATGCTGATAGATAGGCCAATATCGAACAACATCCAACAGATGTCGGCATTCAGCCCAATTTATGGAGTGCACGTTATCTCGCTCTTCAAGTCATTCCTCTGTCCTCAATCACTCTATTGTGGTCAAAATTCAAAAAACACGGCTGAGCACTTAAAACTAAACAAGCCTCTCATTCCTTACCTTTAACCGCTAGTTTTAACATTATTCTTAATTAAAAGCCTTGAATCACAAACTTATTTTTGAAGGGAAGTCCAAACCAAATAAGTTTCTAGTTTTTTTTTTTTGATATAAAATAACTTGATGTAAAAGGTGGGTAGGTGTCAGCCCAGCAGATATGAAGACATTATTGGAACGGCACCGTTTAAGGAATTGGGGCAATTACTTGGTGGAACGGCACCGTTTAAGAGCTTAGGGCAATTACTTAGCCAAACGGCATCGTTTGGCTAATTGACCAGTTAGTTACGATTAGTTAGTTTCTGACAATAAATGGGACCCACAGCTTGTAACAGAGGGAGCTATCAGAATTGAATTTGTTTCTTTTCTCTCTCTAGTCTCTCTCTCTCTCTCGCTTCTACTCTCTCTCTCACTCTAATTCCTCCCAGCTTTTCCCCTTTTCCTCTCTGATTTACTACAATTTCCACCATTGATCCAAATCCGTGACAAATTGGTACCAGAGCTAGCGGAATCCTTGGACACAATCATGGCAGAAAGTACCAGATTTAAGACCTTGGAAGAACAAGTGAGGAAACAGGAGGCTAAGCTACAAGAAATCATGGAGAATCTTCAATCTTCACAATCGTCGCAGCAGCAGCTCAGAGGAGAGATTCGTCAAGAATTGGAAGAGAACAATAGGCGCATGGAAAGCTTGATGACTGGAATGGAGCAGAAGTTTGGCGCCTTCTTGGAACAAAAATTCAGCTCAATAATGCTGAATGTGACTGCTGCAAGGGACAAGCTGCCAGATGAAGAATCCAGGGGAAGAACAGAACAGGCACCGCCGTTGCTGCCGACTCCCCCTCCGCAATTCAGATTGTATCCGGACGCAGAAGTTACGCGAGCTTTCAGGCATGAAGGTAGAATTCAAGCGCCAAATCCCCCAAAACTTGATTTACAACTATTCTCAGGAGAAAATCCGAGAGAGTGGCTGCGAAAATGTAACAAGTACTTCATTAATTACCAAATTCCGAATGAGCAGAAAATAGCCATTGTAGAGATGTATCTGGAGGGAAAGACAGATAGGTGGTTCCAAGGGGTTCGGATTGAGAAACCTAGACTATCCTGGGAAGAATTTGGGGAGATTCTCTGTAAACGATTCAATGAGAATGGTTATAAGGACATAATTGAGGAATTCAACAAACTACAACAGGAAGGGAGTGTGGAAGAGTACCAGGAGAGGTTTGAGGAACTAAAGCCACTAATGCTGGCCAGGAACAGTAATTTGGATGAGAGCTACTTTACCTCCAGTTTCATCAGTGGCTTGAAAGAAGAAATTAAGCCTATGGTGAAGATGCTGAGACCGACTACACTATCAGAGGCCTTTGAGATCTCGCTGTGGCAGGAACGCAACATCAAAATCCAGATCAGAGGAGTTAGAGAAGGCCACAGAAATGTTGCAGAAAATAAGTTTGGCATGACCAAAGGCACTACTCCTGTAGCAGGCAGCACCAACACTTACCAGATACCATCAACTGGAAATTTCAGGAATACCAAATTTAAGAATGTACAAACTGACCGTCAGGATTCTAAGAGAATTTCACCTCAAGAAATTCAGCACAGAAGGAGCCTGGGACTGTGCTTTAAGTGTGGGGACAAGTATGGACCTGGACACCAATGTAAGCCAGGACACTTAAACCTTCTGATCAGCGAAGATGAGGAGGAACCACTGTTCGAAGATGCACTGGGAGAACAAGACGACCAAACTGGACACCCTGGTCAAGTAATGGACATGTCCCTGCATGCATTGTCGGAGGCCTTAAAAAGAAAGACTATTACACTGACAGGGAAGCTGGATGGAGAGGAGGTGTTGATTTTAGTAGATACTGGTAGCTCTGATAGCTACATCAACAGTGAGTTAGTCATTGGCATGGATATCAAGTACCAAATGGTTTCAAATCCCTTTTCTGTGATCATGGGAAATGGCACCTGTGTTAACAGTAATGCAATCTGTCCAAGTGTAATGTGGGAAGTCAATCAGTACAAGTTTAGGTTTGATCTTAAAGTAATGGAGTTGGGAGGATGGGATATTATATTGGGAGTGGATTGGATGGTACACTTCAGTCCAATCACATTTGATTTTCATCAGCTAAGCATTTCTCTGTTCAGCCAAGGACAGACAGTACACTTACAAGGACAAGCAGAGAACTGTGACATGGACCTGATCAGAGGGAAGGATTTGAGATATTTCATTGAGTATAAGAAGCAGATGTGCGCAGCCATGGAATGGAAGCAAAATAAAGATGGAGACGACCATACCATACCCAGAGCAGTGGAAAATATCCTCAGTGAGTATGCTGATGTCTTCAAGACCCCTGATTCCTTACCTCCTAAAAGGAGCATTGACCATGAAATTACTCTGAAGCCAGGATCTCAACCAGTCAAGCTCAAACCATACCGTTACCCTCACTCTCAAAAGGGAGAAATAGAAAAACAGGTTACAGAAATGTTGGAGCATGGAATAGTTATACACAGCACCAGCCCCTTTGCATCTCCAGTGCTGCTAGTTAAAAAGAAAGAAGGCACTTGGAGGTTCTGTGTAGACTATAGAAAATTGAATGAAATGACTATTAAGGATAAATATCCAATACCAAATGTAGAAGAATTATTAGATGAACTGGCGGGAGCTGTGTTCAAATCAAAGCTGGATCTAACAGCAGGATATCATCAGATTCGTGTCAAGACTCAGGATACTCACAAGACAGCATTTCAGACTCATTGTGGCCACTATGAGTTCTTGGTGATGCCTTTTGGCCTTACCAATGCGCCAGCCACCTTTCAATCTCTGATGAACCAGGTATTCCAACCATATTTGAGGAAATTCGTTTTGGTATTCTTTGATGATATATTGGTTTACAGTCCTACATTGGAGTCACATGTGCAGCATCTGAAAATAGTACTTGATACTCTGAGACAGAACCAACTATATGCAAAGAAATCTAAGTGCTCTTTTGCTCAGAAAACAGTAGACTATTTGGGGCATACTATTTCTGAAAAGGGTGTTAGTATGGATCAAACTAAGATTGACTGTATTTTGAAGTGGCCTATACCTCAGACTGTGAAGGAATTGAGGAGTTTTTTTGGGTTTGACTGGGTACTATAGGAGGTTCATACAAGGTTACGGACAAATATGCAAGCCTTTGACTGAACTCTTGAGGAAGGATAGTTTCATATGGAATGCAGGTGCTCAGAATTCTTTTGAGAAATTAAAGGAATTAATGGTCACTGCACCAGTTCTTAAACTGCCAGAATTCAGTAGGCCTTTCATCATTGAGACTGATGCCAGTGGTGGAGGTTTAGGGGCTGTATTGATGCAGGATGGCCATCCTATTGCATTTCTGAGTAAGGCACTATCTCCCAGAAATCTTGGGTTATCTGTGTATGAAAAGGAACTCCTTGCTCTAGTAATGGCTGTCACTAAATGGAAGCATTATTTGGTAGGACATCACTTCATCATCAGGACAGATCACCAGTCTCTGAAGTACTTACTGGACCAGAAACTCAATACTGCTCTACAACACAAGTGGCTGACTAAGTTACTGGGATTGGACTACGAAATCCAATACAAAAAGGGTGCTGAAAATCTGGTTGCTGATGCACTCTCAAGGAGACAGGGGACGGATGCCTCCAGGGACAGCAATACCAGTTTCTGTTTGGCCCTATCTGCTGTTAAGCCAGGTTGGATGGAGGAACTGATTCAAAGTTATGAAGGTGACCCTCACTGCCAAGAGATTATGTCCCAGCTACTGCTAGACTCTACATCTCAACCATCCTATACACTAGCAGAAGGAGTACTCAGATACCAAGGGAAACTGTATGTAGGGACAGGAAATGACATCAGAAGCAAACTGGTCTCAGCTCTACATAATTCTGCAATAGGGGGGCACTCAGGACAGAAGAGTTGCTGGCATAGGATCAAATCCATGTTTTACTGGCCTGAGCTCAAGAAGGATGTTATTGCCTATGTACAAGAGTGTGATGTGTGCCAAAGAAACAAGTCTGAACATCTCCCATATCCTGGCCTACTTCAGCCCATACCAATCCCTCAAAAGGCTTGGTCCCACATTGCTATGGACTTTATTGAGAAGCTTCCCAAGTCTCAGGGATATGACACTATACTGGTTGTAGTGGACAGGTTCACCAAATTTGGACATTTTTTGCTATTGACACATCCCTTCTCAGCTAGGCAGGTCGCACAAGTGTTCTTGGATAATGTTTTCAGATTGCATGGGTTGCCAGAATCAATCATCACTGACAGGGATAGAGTGTTCACTAGTTGCTTTTGGAAGGAATTGTTCAAGCTAATGGGAATTCAGCTCAAATACTCTTCTTCTTACCACCCCCAGACAGATGGCCAAAGTGAGAGGCTCAATCAATGTCTGGAATCCTATCTGAGGTGCATGACTTGTGAATTTCCATCCCAGTGGAGCAAGTGGATACCTACTGCAGAATGGTGGTACAATTCTGCTTACCACACCAGCTTGGAACTTTCCCCATTCGAAGCCTTGTTTGGCTATAAACCAACACCTCTTCCTCTAGGACCATACCAGGACTCAGTGATACCTGCTGCAACTCAGGCATTACAGGACAGGGCCAGAATCACTGCTAGCATCAAGGAACACTTATCCAAGGCTCAAAATAGGATGAAAAACTTTGCTGATAAACACAGGACTGAGCGAGAATTTGTGGTAGGGGACTGGGTATTCTTAAAGTTACAACCTTATAGGCAACAATCTATATCTGTGCGCAAGTGCTTGAAGCTTTCTGCTAAGTACTATGGTCCTTTCCAGGTTGAAGAAAGGATTGGGCAGGTAGCTTATAGACTGAAGCTTCCTGCAGGGGCCAGGGTGCATCCGGTCTTCCATGTATCATTACTAAAGAAGAAGGTAGGTCCTCTCCAACAACTATCAACTACATTACCAGAGTGGGATGAGCATGATCTGTGCCCCCTCCAACCAGAGATGATCCTGAAGAGTAGAGCAATATTACGTGATGGACAGCCTGTGGTACAACTCTTGGTTAAGTGGAATCACCTTAGTTTTGATGAAGCATCCTGGGAAGATAAAACCTTCATCGAGCACCAATTTCCAGAATTTTCTTGCAGACTTGCGGACAAGCCTGTTCGCAAGGGGAAGGGATTGTCAGCCCAGCAGATATGAAGACATTATTGGAACGGCACCGTTTAAGGAATTGGGGCAATTACTTGGTGGAACGGCACCGTTTAAGAGCTTAGGGCAATTACTTAGCCAAACGGCATCGTTTGGCTAATTGACCAGTTAGTTACGATTAGTTAGTTTCTGACAATAAATGGGACCCACAGCTTGTAACAGAGGGAGCTATCAGAATTGAATTTGTTTCTTTTCTCTCTCTAGTCTCTCTCTCTCTCTCGCTTCTACTCTCTCTCTCACTCTAATTCCTCCCAGCTTTTCCCCTTTTCCTCTCTGATTTACTACAATTTCCACCATTGATCCAAATCCGTGACAGTAGGTAAATCCGAAGGCGAAAAAAAGGTTGGTGGAGCTATATGTTAATGATGGAGGGAAGAAAGGCGGTTTGAGACTGGCTTGTCTTGGAGTAGGAACTATGAAGAGGAAAGTGAAGGGGCTAGAGCCAGTTAAAGTTTTTAAGTTCAAATTCAGGATAATTTTAACGATTGTGAGTCGAGTTTGAGCTCAACCTCAAGTTCAAACTCAAGATAATTTTAATGAATCCAATTCAAACACAATTCTCAACTAATTAAACAAATGAGTCGAGCCCGAGTTCGATTCGATAATTTAATGAGTCGAAGTTATAAGTCAAAAGCTCAACTCAAATCATCTCATTTACAGCTCTAAGATTAAGGGAAGGGATTCATTTGCAGGTGGTGCAATGGCCAAATAAGTAGAGCAAGTGAGGGTGATGATCATGAGATAGGGCCTGCGTGTTGAGACTGAAGAATTTAGAGATGAAGGGAATATTGATTGAAGATAGGGGTGAAATTAGTCTTTTAAAGCATTTCCAAGTCAATCGGCCATGTTGGTCCAAATGAATCATTCAGATCAAGTATCATTTTTCCAAAATGGCACACCACATTTGATTTAAGTCTACAGCATGAACTAGTATCACTTTCCAAAATGGCACACCTCATTAAAGGCTACAGCCTGACAATAGCTCGAAAATAATACTAAGCCTTTGCCGTTTACATTTTACAATCAAGTTGCAATTTACAATCAATCGATCTGTTTATGAAGGAGATTGGTTATAATGCATTTCAATATTTAGTGAGCAGGTTGGATATTTGAAATCTTCAACTTGAGGGGACTGTTTGAAATCAATCCTAATCAAGTCCCTTGATTGTCTTGCTGATTACCTAATCCAATCAAGCCTCCTAATCATTATCTAATCCTCAATTGTCTCTATTTCTTGATTATCTCTTTAATTATTTTTTGAAACTCTCCATACCTAAATTCTTCTCTTGCTTCTTAACTTTTTTCTTGCCTTGCAAACAAAGCGTCTTCTTCCTTGGAGGGAGATCAATTGGTCTCCCTCCCTTCCATGTCTTCTTTCTTTAGTTTTTGGACTTATATTAAATTCTCTCCTTTGGTTTCACTTATGATAAAGTTTCTCTTAGAATTCTCTAGTCAGAGTTTCTTCTGTCTTAGGAATTTTGGTAAAAGTTTTCTCTTATTCTATCCTAGACATTTTTAGTGAGAGTTTTGTTAGTTTTACATTTTTTTTTTATTGATCTAAATTTTTTAAGATTATCAGATCAAGATTCTTTAAATTTATCTCGTCAGATCTCATATTAACATTTGAGTTTAAACCAATTCATTAGAATATCTAGAAGAAAGCAAGCGGTGTAGTTAGAAGTATACATAAATTATCATGGGACCATAAATGCTTTATCTTTTAAATATTTTTCGAGTTTCACAGTGTATTATTTTCTTGACTATTCAAATCTATAATATCTTATTCTTCAAATCTATTTGTATCTATATGGTTGCAATATATTCTATATCTATATGTATTAGAGGGCAGGTTTTTTATGAGGAGCTTCCAAAAGCATTAGAAATTCAAATCCTTTTTAATTACAAATTTAGATTTTTTTAATTTAGTAATCTTTATCTTTTAATTAACGGGTGATAAACACAACTACAAATCACGTCTGCAAATCACAAACCATGTCTTATACTTTATTTTTACTACATTTTAGATTTTTTTTAATTTAATAATCTTTATCCCTTAACTAACGGGTAATAACCATCCCTACATATCACGTCCCCTACAAATCTTTGCAAATTACAAATCATGTCGGACACTTGATCACACAACTAATAGTAATAAGAAATTCACCACTACGAAAATCATATATCAAAAATTGAGGAGCCCAATTGAATTACAATTTTCATAATTCCCACAATTCTACTTATATGACATATCTTACTTTCATAATTATTCACAAAAATTGAAGATTGCTAACCCATTTTATTTTCATTTGTCATCCACAAAAACCAAATACAGTAAGAAAAAAAACACTACCCATCATAGTTTCACCATGGACGAATCCCACCTACAAAAACTTCGATGGCACCTAAATTCAAAATCATGCCTACGGTAAATTTATTCCACTTTAAATAATTACTGAACAAATTTTTCAATTCATAATTATAACCTATATTTTCTTTCATTCTTACTAGGTTAAATATTTTCAAATATTTGCTTACATTCAGAGCATTAACATAGAAAATATGTTCTATGAGCTATGCAAAAATTGTCATGTGAAGGTCATTTTGCAAAAACACATATGCATTGTAACGATGTGGTCAAAACTATTGTAAGGTAATTAATTTCATGTACCTTTAATTTCAATATATTTTTTAATATTGTATATAACATTTTCTTTTCAAACAGGTTCAATGTTAATATACAAATCGTAGATTCAAGTGATAACCTACATCTTAATCTACAAAACAGACATGCACGAGACCCTATTTCCAGGCTATTAGTGGAATGATTACTATTATTTGGATTAGAAAGGTTGGAAAGGCAACCATTTAGACCCTTATCCTTCAAACTTGGTTATTTTCTAGAGCATGCTACCCCTACATGTTTTTGACATATCAGGAAGAACAAGATTTGTTGCAAAGCCAATGGTAAAACCAAAAGGGCTTACTATTTGCACAAGTTTCTCACGTTCGTTCTTGTGACAATTTATCAGCCGTATAACTTGGAGTGATAAAGGCAGTTTATGCTTCAACATAGAAAGACTGGAATTTGAAGTTTGACTGCTGTCTAAAGAACATGAATTCTTCATAAGAATCAAAAGATACTACATGCTAATTTAAAGGCTGCAATTTGCAACCTTTTTTGCTATGGCTATACATTTACCCTCTATTCATGACGGAAACATGACAAGATGAAGTTTTTACTCATCATCCTCGCCTTCTTTAGGATGGCATCAAGAAGGACAAAATTAATTACATGGGGATGATGAATAAAATTTCTGTTTCTACATATGGCCTACTACATACTGCGCTTGAGATTAACTAGAGTTTCCTGCCACTAATTTACAAACTTTTGAAGGTTAATCACCATCACTGTTATATCATCCACACCACCTCGGCTGGTAGACATAGCTATAAGCTCCTTACAGGACTCCAATGAATCCTTCTTACTTGATACCACATCAACTGCCTCCTGATCACCTACCTGCAGTTTCAATTAAAAAGAATAGTCGTTCAGTTTATGATCATTACTAATAATAATGGCTAATTAAATATGGGAAAAGTTGAAAGAAAAATGACAGAAAACCAGTGCAACAGGGGCTTGACCAGGTGTATACCTTATCCCACAATCCATCAGAAGCCATGATCAGAAAATCACAGTCATAAGTTAAAGGAAGTTGCAAAATATCCGGTTCAGAAATGACATGATCTTTCAAGTAAAGGTCACCAAATGCCCTGGAAACTGCAAGGGTTCCATTCACTCTCCAAACACCATTTCGACAATGCAAAAGACCACCCTGCAAAATTGACCAATGGGATACATGCTTAACATCAACTTAACTTATAGGATGGGATTTGGGACTGAATCAAGCTAAAACAAGAAATTGGTCAATATAGTTAATTTACTTACCGATTTTTCGATGCGAATACGCTCATCCTCCCTGGTGAGGCGATGATCTTTAGTCAATGCAGTAGCTACTCCTTTTCTACTAAGGATTACTTTACAATCGCCTACATTTGCTACGTGCAGTTCTCCATCCTTGACCAGGACGCTAGCTGCACAAGCTCCACCATTCACCTTCTGCAACCAATTCAAGCAATAATGTCTGATTGAGCAACTTTATTTAAATCCAACAAGAAATTACTAAATTATTTGGTAAGACCAATTCGCACAATGTAATTTGGTGATAGTATATAACAAAAACATTAGTTAAGGATGAGTGTCGAGCACAACAAACTAATGTACAATATTATGTTGAACCCTTGTATTAAATTCAGTAAAATAAAAAATTTGTTGGTAATCTTGATTTAAATAGTCTGGCCAGCAGCCAAAATACATGCATTGTATAGCATAAGGCAACTTGACATCGAGGAAAACAAAATTGGCAGTTCTAACTTCTAACAGTAGAAGATAAAAGAAAGAGGGAGAAGGAAATAGTCAAAGAGTCATAAATCTGAAAAGTTAATTTGGAAAAGAAACGTGACAACGAGTTGCTATCAATACCACATTCCTGTTTTCTCCTTCATAAAGATGCATGGGAAAGTAAAATAATTGAAGTCTGCAGGCACTTGCATGTGAGAATACGTGTAGACAAAAAGTCAAACCAATTTTATAAGGTTGATCAAGTTTAAATGCCTTTGTTTAGAAGTAATGGTAGTCTACCCGATTAAGGAATTGCTCATCCGTGACCGAGTAACCTTTGCGTACTGCTGCTTCAATCCTGTTTCCATCATTTCCCAACAACTGTATCTCATTCATTATGTTCCTTCCGAGATTTTCAGCTACAAAATCAGCTGCAGCTCGGCCTCCATGCCCATCAATCACCACAAAAAATGCCTAAAACAAGAAAAGATCATCTCATTAAAAAATTGTGAGCTATAAGAACATCATATCTCAATTATATTATTATAAAAACAATCCTTATTGAAAAATTGAATCTAACTTTGCCTGAGAAAATGTTAAAGAAAAGTGTCTTTTTTAAGCAGAAAAAAAAATGCATTTTTTTTGGGTAGGTAAAAATACTGCACATTTGTATGCAGTAGAAGATATTCAATATGTTAACGAAAATGGATCATGAACTTACTTGTTTAGGGTTGCCTGAAATATCTAGCATGACACCATGCCCATCTTCCATTATTTCTCTCCTTCCTTTCTTACTAGCCATGGCAAAACCTTTTCCTTCCGTCTGAAATTCCTTCCTCTCCAAAATTTTCCCTACTTGACCGAAATCTGAAGCCGGGCAATATGCCGGTACAGTGAGCTGTGCAGGCCTCTTCTTTAACATTGTAGATTGCTTTTTCTCGAAGGGGTTCTTAATAGCACTACTTTTCACAACAGCTGGATCTTCCAAGGTCACCGAACCATGATTTTCACTGGGGGAGAGATACTCTTCGCATGCTTCATGAATTGGCTTATTGATTTCTGGTACAGCCAATTGATGCGGACCATGATCGCTAGATTTCTTTTTTCGATCAAGTTCTTGATCCTTAATTTTGTTACCGATGATCTTCTGTCTCTTTGAGCCTCCAAATTGCTTGAAAGATGCCCCTTTTTCGACGAAGAATGAGCTGAGCCATGTTGCTGGAGGAGTGCCAGAAGAAGATTGTTTTGATGCTGCAGCCGAGGTTATGGCCATGGCCATGCAAATGCTTTTCCTGAGGCGTCGGAGGAAGATTAAACCTAGCGAGATTACTGAAACTCGTAGAAAAAATTCACCAAATGCTATCATTTTCCAATTGGGATTTTGCTATTCATACAATCTTTGCAAAACTCGTACCACAAAATTGATGAAGTCGATCGATGAAATAATTAATCAACAGAGGTGGTAGTTTTCCTTGTTTTTGTCGTTGATGATGAATGAATGAATGAAATAATGCAAGAACGAAAATGAATGTGGGAATTGGCCAGGAGACGTGTTATATAGGAAGGCGGCAAAGAACAGTGATTTGATTTATGGTAATGAACTAATGATATGGTTTTAACGGGTCAAATATGAAAGAGACAAGATCTTATGCCCTCAGCAACCTTCTGGTTAACGAGTCAAAGGGTGGATAAATTGGAGGTGAAATATTCTATGGTTGTTGATGAGTTCAACGTAAGCATACGCAATGTCTTATGATTATAGTATTGTTTTGGGAAACCTTCAACGCCAGGGAAATGGTCCTTTCTACTACTATTTTTTGCACTTCTTAATTGTGCAGATACCTTTGGGAAAAGCCAAGCAAGTATATTTGATTTCCAGAGAGAAATAACCTGCCTTGAAAATGTCTTTACTCTCTGGAACAAACATTGATTTTATCATAAATGCTTGAGAATGAGTCTTTTTTTTTTTATTTTGTAATTTTGGGAAGTTTATAACTTGGATTGGCCGTTTATAACAAGAGTCTTTTTTGGATCAAGGACATATTTGACGGCCCGCTGCTGTTTCAGATCAAAAATAGCTATTAATTTGTCAATAGAGGATAATGGAAATTGGAATTTTTTTTAAAGTAGGGAAAGAGTAGATTTAAAAAGTGAAGAAGGGACAAGAGGATTAAAATCTAAAAGCTCTGCATTTTGAGGTCTCAATCTTAATCACCAGATCAAATCCTTTTCGATTGAAATTGAGACCTGATCATAAAGTAAAGTACATGATGAAAATGGTTAATTTACTGCTCAAGGTTGACAGGTTTGTTGCGTGCAACTTGTGGTAGGGAATGAAAAACCAACATAAATAATTTGTGCGAGTACAATTAAACACTCCAGTTTTTGGAATCGTGTTCTCTAGATGACCATATTAAGTCATGTCCAGCTTTATATATTTTCGAGAGAGAGATAAAACTTTGCACAGTTGGATTTACTTCTGATCTGTTTCTTGTGCGTCTAAGCAAAATCTTGCAAAAACGAAAGTTCTTTTTGGCTGTTGTTAAACAACATTTTGCAGAATTGAGATCAAAAGATCATGTGGCACTATATAAGTCCAACTTTGACAAATAGAGAAACATTGAAAATTTCAAGTGGATTCTTCCTTAATTCTTTAGTAAATAAATGACATTTTAATAATCCGCAAGGTTTAACACTCTTCCTACCCCAAAAAGAAAAAAAGATATGCAATCTATCATTGCCCTTGAAATTCATTTACCAAATTCCAAAAAGGTTGATTTATCACTTATGGAGGGTGGTTTCGGAAGTACAAGCTCCTTTTCTTTAATTTGCTAACTTAAGGACGGTTTGTTTAACCTATTATAAAAGCTAAGTAGGGGTGACTATATTTTGAGCCAAAGAAATCATCTTAAGTGGTAAAACCTTTTGGTCTTTCCAAAAAAAAGGGCAAATTACACTTTGCTCTTCCGTGATTTAGTGCTTTTGCACATAATCCTCTATAATTTTAAAAACTATGCATAAATCTCTCATAATTTAAATTATAGTGTCAAAGTGACGGAATTTGCATTTCGTGACGGAGACAACAAAAATATAAAAAACAATCCTATGTAAAGTTGAAAATTATTTATTAACCACAGGAGAGTTATGTATATATTTTGAAAATTATAAGGGGGTTATATGATAAAACACTAAATCATAAGAAGATTATATGGTAAAACATAAAATCATATGGGGTTAAACTGTCATGCACATTAGGTTTATATATTTTGGTTACTTTAACCATTTTAGTTTTTAAACAAGGGTAATTTCAACATTTTCATAGGTTTCGTTACGAATGATCATTTTCGTCATTTTGATACTTTAATTTAAATTATAATAGGATTATATATAATTTTTAAAATTGTAGAGGATTATGTGAAAAATAGCTATACGACAGGAGGTAAAGCATATTTTACCAAAAAAAAAAAAGCCTTGATCACATGCATGTCTATTCATAGAAGCTAGCTACTTAATCTTTATTTAATTGGCTTAGCCAGCCTCAAAAAAGAAATCCTTAGTACTGAATAAGCAAGATGGTTACGACCTCCATTTGTCCTATTAAGGTTTGCCAGCAGCAGTTTTTCGTAGAAAATAGGTTCTAGAACTCAGGAATTCGAATTGTATGCAGATATAATTTCAAGAAAATTATTATGTATGAAACCATGAACAGAACTCAGAAACTCTAGAAGGGGCAGCAGATAAATATAAATGACACGTCAAATCTTGCCAGCGCACGAGGGAAGCCGAAAACGTCTAGACGCGACGCACAAATATATTGCGTCAAATCGCGGGAGCCACTTTACGGTTCAAGCTAACGTGTCAAATTGTGTGCCTTAACTTAAACAAAAAAGAAAGATAGTCATGGTTTCAGTCAAAATTGCTTGCTTGCCTCAAATTATTATCTGAAGACTGAAACAAGAATCGATGCCGTCCAACTCTTTCTTTCTTTCCGGAGTAAATCTTGGATTCATTATACATATATAAAAATTAAATTTTAAATTTAAATTTTATATAATTATTGTTTACGTAAAACTGATAGTGTATATATATTGTCAGTGTATAAAAAATTAATTCTTTATTTTATTTTGAACAAATTTTTTGAACACTCTCATTGTAGCTAAACGTTTTTAAGATAACTTCTTATAGTTTAAAACTTTTTACTTACATTCAATGTGCTTCGAGCTCAAGTGATAAAACGGATAGAAACAAACTTCACTAATGAAAATTTCACCTATATGAGTTTCAATAATACAATTAGTCACTTACTTGATTCCAATTAAGTGAGATCTTAATAATGTTTTTCTTCTACAAACGGCTCCAAATTAACGTTTGCAATCTATAAAAAAATTTAAATCATCACTGTAAGAATGCCAACGTTTTTGGAGGCATTTTTAAAAGAAAAACATTGTTGAGGTTTTACATTACTAGAAACAAGTAGTCACTTGCATCATTAGATTTTGTTAATGGTTAAATTTTCACTAAAAAAGTCCATTTCTATTTGTTTTCCACTTAAATCTAAAGCACAAGAGGTGTAAGTGAACAATTTTAATGCTATATGTGGGATTCGAACCCTGAACCTAAAGGCAAGGAAGATTCTAAAAATCCTCTACTAACTATATAGTGATTTACCCAATAATATATACGCGGCTAAAATATTAAAATTGTATTGATTAAATTACCGCATTAAGTCATTTATTAGGGCTATTGCGACAATTGAGTATTTTATATTGCTACATGTCACGTCAAATTATGCAAACATTTAGATTGTGAACTAGGGCATCACTGGCTCACTGGCTTCCCAGTTTCGCTTGGATTAGTTGTTTTTGGGGGTATTTTTGAAAAAAATTACTGTAGCAATGTATATGAAAATTTTTTACTATAAAAATTTTTGAAATATTTGATATATTGTATGGATGAGATTTTTTGAGTTATTGTATATTATTATACTATTGTATTTGAAAAACTTGTTTTTGAAAAAATGGTCAATCCAAACGGTGGTTTAAATCTTAGGGTGTGTTTGATAAAACTAAAGTCTGAAAATTGAAATCTGAAATCTGAAGTCTGAATTCATTAAGTTATTGAATTGTTAAGTATTAAATCTAATACGTTTGAGTGCATATCATATTCAATGATAAGTGAATAGATTATCATTTAATGTTGGGACCAAGTTTTACTTAGAAAATTTAGTGCTATTTAATTAATTCAGATGTTCACTTTTTCGTTATCAAACGGTCTGATTATGTTAAGATTTGAATCTATTAGGTTTAAATGCTGAACTGGGCTATCAAACAGGACACAAATCTTGAAAATTTTCAGTTATATGCATTGTACATCATTGTTTTTGCCCCTATTGACAATTGGAAAAAATTTTATGCAAAAACTATTAAACACGTAATTTCAGATGTATACGAGAATTGGTCCCTTGAAGTAAACTTTCTGAGTTGGTATCTGCATTCACACCCATGTACTGGAAGTGTTACAAAATTTATACAGAAGTGTCACTAGGGTTCACAAACCCATATCAATTTATGTCTCCATTTTTTTTAATGATTCATTTGCTGCATAAAAACTATTTAGTATAGCTACGGAGCTATTTGAACAGGTTCTCGTACTCCTGTAATCATCTTGAGCTCGAACTTAATCAACCTTCTGGATTCTGTAGCATGCCGCTTAAGTACCTATTCTTTGCCTTAAATAAAAGGTCAACCTATTCTTCTTGATTGTGTCAAACGTTGAAATTACAAAGTCAGATGGAACATACCACTTGGAGTATTTTTGCATGGATTACAGAAGAGAATATTTATATCATCGAAGATCCTTTTTTGGGTGCATGACGGGGCTACAACATTTAGAGGGCGTGAAAGGTCACCCTTGGATTAGCCGTAGAGAAGCTCAAATACTGCTCAAATGTTGGCTTGTGTCATAGGTCCTATTTGATAATTCAATTCAATACATAAATTTAATAGATTCAGATCTTAATATGTTCAGATGCGTTTGATAATCAAAAGTTGAACATCTGAATTAATGAAATGACACTAGGTAAAATTTCCTCCAAAAAATAAATGATAAACTATTAACTTATCACTGAATATAATATATATTCAAATGTATTTTATTTAATATTTAACAATTCAATAATTTAATAGATTTAGAATTCAGATTTCATAGTTCAATTTTTATATTTCAGTTTTATCAAACGCATCCTTAGTCAACTTCAGCAGTGAAATTGAGCCTGCGGAGAGAGTTGACAACCAATACATGGTTTCCAATGTCACTTTGGTTTGCATTTTCTTGAATTGTCTAAAGCGGGAGAATCTGTGTTTATCTTGATACGCAATACATTTGTCATCGATTTGACCAATGTTCTTTTAATAGAAACAAAACCATAGGAGATAGCAACTAGAATTTTTGCAGGAGACTAAATTGAAAGTGAAACATGCCATAATGGCATTGCCATTCGATTTATGTCTCAAGATTTGAAGTTTCACTAGAAACTTTTTTTTTTTTAATTAATGCTTTTCTGATTGAGGAACTTGGATTGGATTTCGCCCAAATTTGGATCATATGAAAGTGCGAATTATCTACAAAAAGGTTTAAGGGGTTGATAAATCTTTAATCCACTTCACTTATTGATTGCTTAAGATTTTCAATAGTAACAAAAGATCATCTACCCCTGCAATTGTCAAGAATACTTAATTGGCCAGTCCTTTGTACATTGTGATTGGAATAGCAAAATTTACGGTAAAAAAGAAAAAAAAACAGGTTTCAACAGGTCTAATCTGTTTTCATCATTTTTATTATTTTGCAGTAGCATTGAATCATTCAACAACCAAAATATGGGAGGAATATTTCCAAAAACAAAGAAAAGGAAAAGGAGTATTAAGAACTATACAACTTTAGGCAATGGAAGATTCTCTATTTTTCGATTTTGGTAGCTAACCAAGTCAACTCTATGAAGTCATGAAACCTATAAGCCCAAAAAAAAAAAAAAAAAAAAGTCAAAGAATCCATCACTTTCACTTTCGGCGTATGCAGGCCGATGGGAACATTAATTTTTAATAAATCCCATGTGACTGCTATTTATATTCGAATAATTTAACTGTCATTAAAAAATATATTCTCATAATTTAGATCCCTACTTTAAGTATACATTCCAGATACAAAGTAATGAAAGAAGATATTCGGGCCAATTGTCTTAATTAATTTGACCCAATTGTCTAAGTATTTTTTTTTTTAAATATAAGTAGGAGGTTCTGAATTCAGAATCTCCTGCTTATAATTCCTTCCACGTTATCACCTAATCCCACCCAGCCCAACTCTCCCCCA
This sequence comes from Coffea eugenioides, assembly GCF_003713205.1. Taxonomy (NCBI): domain Eukaryota; kingdom Viridiplantae; phylum Streptophyta; class Magnoliopsida; order Gentianales; family Rubiaceae; genus Coffea; species Coffea eugenioides. The sequence continues at coordinate 8,689,306 of NC_040044.1, forward strand.
TCGTCCAACTAAATCTGCAATTTGTTGGATCCATCATTTAATTAGTCGGGAAGTTTAGTTCAGAAGTCAAATGTTAATGAAGTCAAACTCTTGCCTTTATTCAACTCCTGTCATTTGGTTTACTATCCTAGTACTTGGTCAAAGTGCAGGCAAAGATTGTGTTCATGGATCACAAATAAATGTGCAAACATTTTGATCTTCTTCTTTTCTTTTTGGTAATGTAGTGGTAGCCTGGTAGGTTGTATTAGTCTTCAATGCAGAGAAAATTGGAGAATAAATAGAAGCAGGATCAGGAAGCACAAAGAAAGGAGAAGGAGCAGAGGAACAAAATCTACACTTTTTAAAACTAGTAGTAACAATAAATGTTCAATATATTTGGGATCATGACAACATACTTCTGACCACAAGCAGAAGCTCTTACAAATCAGTAATGGGAATTCCTCCCTGCAGAAATTCACCACTTGGTTAATTGGTGTAAATATTGACACTGGCCAAAAAAAAAAAAAAAAATGCAGCTAGAGATGTCTCATTGTTGGTTTTCTTGTGTATAAGCCCAAAAATGGTTATGCTTAAACAGGTACAAATTGAAGATTAATAGTAGATTTTGTTGTAGTCGTCTCACCACTTGTGGGTTCCTCTCCTTAACCCAAAAAAAAAAAAATATTCCAAAAGTTTCATAATTAAATACGTTAATATTATTATTTTCTTTTGGTTCGAAGAAAAACTCTAACCCTAAAAGAAGAAAGGAGAGAAAGAGAAGAACTTGAGAACGTCACCTAATTAATGTCGCTACCATTCTTCACCATTGCATCTTTCTATTTTCAAAGCATTAACTCTACTATCTCTGTATATTTGGAGAAAAGTTTTATTGACTAACTCCAATTCATTCCTTCTTTTTCTCTCTTTTTTCTTTGACCCCTTAAACCTCTCAAGCAAGTTACATGTTCAAAACAAATAATCCTTTCGCAATAATTGAATAACCCACTCTACAGAATTGGTATGCTATTCCAATTTGTTCCTCTTACCGATCAATTCATATTATTTTAGTCTATGAAACCATGACCAAGTCTTTCACAGGCATGTAAAGCATGTGAAGTCCAAGATTTAACAAGACATAATATTTGGAATTTTCTAATTGGGATTAACCAGAAAAATACATCATTAAGCTGGCTTTTTCTTAGAGGATATCTAATTCTTGAGTACTTGAGCATTTGCCTCGGCCATACACAACATAGATACTGTAGATATGTGCATTGTTTTAATGCCAGTTACAAACTATCTAAACCATAGCAATTAATTATGAATTAATGTTGTATACACTGTTAGTGGAAATTTTTTTTTTGACACTAACAAGTATAGATGTATGACAGATGAACGAAAATTGAATTTAAAATTTGAATAACAATGATGTATCGTTCATCAAATTCGGTCGTGTTAAAAATTCTTTACACTGACAGCGTGTGAAAATAAATCCCACGAATCATTATCATGCCACAAATTTGTAAACATTGTGACTAAAATTAAAATGGACGATTGTGCAATCAATGAAGTGTACGTTATTTTTTGACAAAACTTGGATCCTAGTTTTGCAATCTTATTTGTGGTTGTTCGGAGCTTTAGGACATGTTATTTTCCGAATCTTGGAGACACAATCAAATCAGTGTAGGATGATATTCAATTCATCAAAGTCTCTCGTCGTAGTGGCTCTGAACATGGCTTAAGGGGCTGGAGGAATACAGGATATATAGATGAATTAGCTTAAAAGCAAAATTCGTGAAAGTTCACTTGAGATAATAATAATATCTTCTTGTCATAATGCCAAAACTTTCCACGACCAACATTTGATATTTTTCTTTTACAATACACAACTAGGAGTAGGATTCCCCAACAGGACCATTGCATGTGGAGGCAAGCACTTGAGTTATCTTGGTTGGAACACCAGATTGGTCTCAAGGGCCATTCAAGGCTCATTATATATGGAGAATTTGGTATTGATGGATGCCATTGCCAAAGTTCCAAGCCGGGCCAATGTTCCTCCCAATCTTATTATTGGAATCAAAACCACAGGTACTGGAAACTAGACTCTGAGCTGCAAAGCAAATTACAAAATGCAAGAAAAAAAAAATTATATGTTTCAGGATTAGTGTAAGGACCCAAAAAGGCATGGCCCAGAATGCGAAGTTAATCAATGGAAAAAAAAAAAATTCTTTTTTAGCTCCTTATCACAATGATCAAATGCTCATGAATGATGAATGGTTCTTGGGCAAATTTTAGGTTTTGAAAAACGAGTGCAACCAAAAGCACACGGTTGGTACAGAAATGGTTCGACTCAAAATTACCGGTTCGGTTCCATTAGGGCTGTCTATTGTCTAAACCTCTAGCAGAAGTCGGATTTTAGTTTTACTTTGTAAAAATGAGAACTTAAATCCGCGATTTATAATAAATCAAATTAGACAGGACCACAAAGATAAGAGATCAAAATGACTGAGTTTAACGATTCACAATATTGTGCAGTGACAATTCTGTTAGAATCTTCTAATTTTCTATTAAAGGTCCTACATTAGCTTAAATTTGTCAAGATGAGGGACTAAATCGATACACCGTGACACTTGAGAGACCAAATCAACTAAACTTCTAAGAAGAAGTAGCCAAAATGGTAGTTATTCTTAAATCTCACCATTTAAAAACCCAAAAAAAAAATATTTAAATACAAAACAATAATCAGAACCCATCAGGGCCTAAAGTATATCTGGACTGTGGTTCGTTGGGCCTATGCAGTGTCTTGTAGCTTTTGGGCTTAATATATAATTTTTTGTTGGGCCCTTCCAGGTCAGTTAACTTTTATTTATAGCTGTCAAACAAACCCATTTAACTAAATTTATTCATATTCGCCCATAAATAGATGAGTATGGGTATCTTAAATTTTTGCATATGGATATAAATGGGTATTATTGGGTAACCCATCAAACCCAATTAATCCATTTAGAATTGTCCTTCCCCAAACCTCCTCTCTTCCCCTACTCATTTTTTTTTTTCCAAATTTTTCATTTTGTCATGATGTTAACTACTTTTGTTTCATCGTTATTATTATTTGTTGGTTTTATCTTATCATTTAATTTTCTCTTAATTTGTTAACTTACTCATTTTTCAGCATTACCAATTTATGACAAATTTTAGCCTATTTTCTTACTTTTCCAAAATGAGATTTTAAATTTATACACGAAAAGATGCTAGAGGTAATTTTGGATTAAGTTTTTATATTAACTTTTATAGTACATTGTTCAAATTTTTATATTCTTATTGTTTAATTATTAAATAATATGTAATTTTGGGACGTAGAGTATGGATGGGAAAAAAATTGATAATTAGTTTTATTGAGCATTATGAGTAAATATTTAAAACTAATGATGGGTGCAAAGGATGGTATAAATTGATAACTTAGTTTGCAAATATGAATTTAAATGAATTTACAAAAAGTTAAAATAAATAGGTTTTAAATGGGTAATTGGATTACCCAATTCATTTTTTGACTTACCTATTTATACCCATTTAGTTAAATGAGTATAAATGGGTTGACTTACTTATACCCATTACTCATTTTATCCAACCCAAACCCGCTCAAATCACCTATTTTGATACCTCTAACTTTTATTCAATAAATAAATAAATCTTTAATTTGCTCATAAATACTACCGAAAAAAAAGCTCTAATCACATATGTGCCAGTGTTCAAGATAGTTAAATGCAAAACTTCATTGGAATATCTCCATTCGTCTAAGATTTTATGGTAGGTTGCACATGCGACGAGAAAATTTAACATTACTGAATCTACATTTTTCATCAATAAAGGAAAATCCCCATTCTCCAAAAGTCAAGCTTCTGTTGAGTGATCCAAAATGTGCATCAAAGTGATTCGTGATATTTGTTCGTTAAATTTTATAAGACTTCTTGTGAATCTTCTCTACGAATCTTTCTCCGGTCAATTGGCCGAGGGTAAAAAGGCTACAATGTGAAGGAGATTTTATTTTTATAACTGGTCATATTGGTTACCTCTTAGACTCTTGAAACTTCTATGGGACAAGAAGTACTTGCTGGTCTACAACCTCGCTTATAAACCAACTACTGGTTACCAAGAGAGTCCCAAGACTCTATTTAGGTGTAGGTTAAAGAATTGATGAAGCTCTTGATCTACATTTTTAATATTCAGAATTTTTTGAAATGTTTCGTCTGCGAGTGCATATACACTTATCTGAATCGGTGGTGGTTCAGTCCTCGTCGAGTTTCCTCTTGATCCTTTGGATCCTCCCCTTTCCTCCGGTGGTGGTTCAGTCCCCCGCCGAGTTCTCCCTTAATTCTTTGGATCCCCCGCTTCCCTCTAATATAGAGTAGGAGTAAATCGGTGGTGGTTCAGTTCTCGCCGAAATTTCCTTTAACCCTTTGGGTCTCTCGCTTTCTTTTAATCCAAAGTAGGAGTAGGTATAGTATACAATCTATCGTGTCTGATAAAAAAAAAAAAATACAACCTTGCTTATAGATCTAGTGGTTATCAATTTGCCACATCATCACTTCTCACCCAGTGACACCGTTACTCTTTCCATCATCTTTACTCTCTAACTTAGGCCTGTCAACGGGTCGGGTCTAGACCCGGATCCGGACCGAATCCGTGAAATTATTGCGGGTATGGGTAGGGATTTAATTCCGTTTTCCGGATCCGTTTTATCAAACAAAAAAACGGGTCGGATACGGAATATAGTATTCCGGCCCGTATTAGACCCGGATCCGGATATAAATGAATTAATAATTTAAAAAATATATATTTATCAATATAATTTGATTAGGGTGATGTATTTGAATAAAGTCAATTTGATTTCTTTTCTTATTTGGTTTTTTCTTTGCATTAGTTAGAAATTAGTTTACAAATATATTTTTTTCTCATTTTTATTAGAAATTATAAATTTTGCTAAATTTGTTCGGGTAGACCCGACCCGGATCCGGGACCCACCGGATTCGGATCCGGAACATAGAATAAAAGACCCGTCGGATAAACGGGTCGGATTCGGGTCCGGAATAATGAATTTCGGCCCGGACCCGACCCGTTGACATCCCTACTCTAACTAGTGGGAATACCCGTACTACGCACGGTGCTGACATTATTAAAAAAATGAAAATAAAAGGGTGAACAAATAAAGGTGAAAAAATTGTACCAATAAAATAAAAATGTAATATCTGTCTAACAATAGCTTGAAATATGATAGAATGTGTATATCATTCAAGAACTGTCTTTTTTCGAAAGATGGATCCTGAAAATGAAGTTTCTGCCGCTGGACTAATTTTATAGGCATGAACTAATGGACACATAAAAAAATTGAAGTGTGTGTCATGTCCCTCTTGCCAGACAATTCTAAGTCTTGATTTCATCTGAGATAATTGAATAGCAGTAATTCGTTTAAATTATGCTCTGGTTTATGGTAAATTCGAATGGTTATTTGCAGAGTAGTTTATTGAGAATTAGTTATTTGTCTTTTTTTATTTCCTGATGGAGTATTCTGAATTAACTCTAGGCCGTTTTAGCATTATTTGTGGCAACGCGAACCTCAGGAGTTGTTGGCAACATTGGTTTTAACCAAACATACGTTGTTCCAAGTAAGCTAGGCAAACTAAGTCAACTCGGCATGGAATATGGTCTAATCTGTTCGACTGATAAAGAAAATGACTGCACAACTCATATCCAAAGCATATAAAAGAGCAGTAAATCTTACAGTATTAAAAGTTCACCAACAAAGTACATGATCAAAAGTAAGACAATGAAAATGCTAAATATTTCGAACATTTATTTTATTTTAGTCTTCATCCGTTTTAGAATTAACTCATTCTTCTAACCATGAAAGCTCTAAAACGTAAGAAAACAAAAATAAGCAGAGTGGTGAAGTACATGGATCTTATGATCAAGGACTAAAAAATTTGGACGGTGAGATCGAATTAAAACTAACTCAATCAATAAAAGGGTTGCAAAAAAGTTATGAACATATTACAGTATTGAGAATAATAAAAAATACCATAGCGTAGCACGGGTATGCATGGGTTTCCCTACATAAATATATTTTGGTACACGGGCATTTCCATTGTAATTTCAAATATTATTCCCACAAACAAATATGTTATTGGTTCCTGCTTCTGTTCCAGACTCAATGAGGTTCCCTGAACCCACTATGTTCTTGTGTGCAAGCATCCAATAGAGATTCCATGTAGAAGACTTACCAAAATGAAGTATGATTAACATCTAAAAGTATTAAGAAGCATGGGTCTCTATATACGCAAATGGAAACACATAAATATTGACCCATCAGAACTCATATTCCCTATTGTACGAAGGTATGGGATGACTGCACGAAGCTTTTCCAACTGGTGTGTGGAATCGTTGCGGTGTATGTTTCGTTTTCTAAGCAAATGTTTCCTCCTTCGCAATCTTGCGAGTTTGAAATCTAGTTGTTGTTGAAATGCCTGTAGGCAGACATATTCGATCGATGGTGAGGAAACTTTAGATGGGTTCCCTACAAATTTTGAGTGAAAAATTTTAATATATTAAATAATAGGACAACTTGAATTTGGGACAGCAGATAAGTGGGGCAAAGGTGAAAAAACACAATAATACTAATCAATAGCTAAATAAGCAGGGTCACTTACTGAAAGGTAGTCACCGCCGGCTTCCTGACGTCTGCCGAAGGTTCAAGAAAAGAAGTATGATGCGTACTAAGAAGAGCACCGGAGTTCTGGTACCAGGATGGGATAGCTTTCAGATATTTTCCTGTGTTATGTGAAGTCGCAATTTTGAATTAAAAAAAAAACTGGGTCATTAAGAGATAGTTGGAGTGGACTCTTAATTGGAGTGGGAAACGTGGGAGAAAATGCAGAGGGAAACGTGGGATGATGATTAGAGAAATTATAGGAGTGGTTGTAGGATGAGTTAAGATAGTGGGATAGTGGGAATATTGATTGGTGATAAGGTGGGTTATAACCCACTATATTTTATGTATTAAAATAAATACAAAAATCTAGAAAAAAGAATGAGAAGTTTAGAAGTCATTGTGAGGGTTTCTGTTAAAAACCCTTTCCTGAATACATATAGATATAGATATAGATTTGCTCCTCCTGTTCCAGTTCCAGCCAACCGCCCCAATTCCTCTCTGTTAGTGTTATCCTTTCTCAACTCTCCCCACAAAATCACTCAACATCATTCTACTTCCTCATTGTCTCTGACGCCACCACCTCCTCCTCCTCTGCCCCTTAACTCTCCGATTGACGTCGTTGCCTCTATCACCAATTTTAATGAGTGAAAGAGACGAAGAAAATTTAAAAAGAGAAAAAAGAGAAAAAAAAAATGGGCAGGAAATTTTGGGACAAGAAGAGAGGAAGAAGTGTTACATTCTTGGGGAATATGAGAAACCAAAAGCTGTTAAGAGATTTTTAGCATAAAGAGTGTTATGCAATTTTCAAACATTGATGGCTTGTCGGTCAATTTTGCATAGGTGTTTGATATTTTTTTTCTGACAACGATAACATTTATATAAACTAAGCTAGTGGATATGCAGATTTGACTAAATAAAAAAAAATACTTTGACACCTCTTTTAAAATTTTTTTTTACTGCACATGAGATTCGAACCTAGACGACCTACAGCCAAAAGGTCCCCCTTTTTGGTGGCCAAGCTCAGTGGTTGTGTTTGATATCACTAGCTAGTCAATTTATCTCAAACGCACTTATCTGTAATGAGATACTGATGAAAACTTTCCGGAAAAATGACTGCCGACAACCACCATAAATAGGAGGGGCAAAAACTAATAGATGCCTTCTACATCGAAATATTTGCAAATCAAAATCTAATCGAAACACAATAAAAGTTTTTCACAATAAAAGTTTGTCTTACTTTATTTATTTATTGCCCAAAACTCCATCTCATGGCAATGCATGTGTTTGGATTGCTAAATTATTTCACGTAATATTTCGCTTGTATTATAAATATATTTTTTAATTTATTTTTTAAAAATATTTTTAACTATCTTTTTATTTCACATACATCACGTTACAAAAAGTGTCACGGCATTTCTTTCAAATAATACTACTCTATCCAATATTATCTCCAAACCCAAATTTTTTAGGGGAAAAAGTCCAATGCCCCCTCCCACTCCCAAATATAGATTTTTTTTTTCCTCTCCTTCTTTCTGGAGGAGAACGGAGGAGGCGGCAGCGAGCGGCGGTGGCAGGTTCAGTGAAGTTTGTTTAAGGAGAAAAAAGGTTGGAGATTTTGAGTTCAAAACAAAGAGGAAGGAATATCTAAAAAAGGGGTCAAACAGATGGCTATGGATTCATCTTGGCAGGAGCTGCCTTCACCACTGGCAAGGGGTGTTGAATGGTGGCGCGGTGGCGGAGGGATGGAAGTTTGAGAGACGAGGCCGGGTCCAGTGCTATTTACCTAATAATTATTGTTGATTAAAAAATTGACTAAAATGATGTAGTAAAATGCAGACCTCTCGGTCTACAGGTGGACCCACAAACCGGGTCTATCCAAATTTTTGCCGTAAACAAAGAGACGGAAAAAAAAAAGCAACGAATCAATTGCTTGCGACTGCGAGGAGCAGTAGCATATCAAGATTGCCCAAAAATTGAACGGAAAGGATGTGACGAAAATGAAAAGGTTGTCGTTTTGGCATTTTTATCAAGACATAATAGTAAGTGCCAGCAAAAAGGTCAAGAAACGTATACTTGAGGCATATACTAATTTCTGTAATTTGGATTTCTATTAAAATTCTCATTTGATGCCATTATGATAATTATTATTTCGCAAAGTCTCCCTATTCCAAATTCTAGAGTGCTTTACACATTAAAAATCACAAAGAATCTGTATCTTTTCAATTTTTTTTTGGAACAAAAAAAAATGCCATGTAATTTTAGTTGATCCGTTGCGAATAAATTAATATCCCATTTTTGGCTTTTCGACTGATCTCCGAGTCCCATTAACTTGGCATTAGAAGAATATATATATATATATATATATATTGTGGTTTCTCTCCACATCCCAGGCAGGATCCACATCAGGCCTATGTGTTCATGTTGGCAATTTCGTGTATTGCAAGTGGTTTTCATGTTTTACTCCATCTGTTCTAATTATTTAATCATGTTTCTGGAATCTAATTTTTTAAAAATAATAATTTGATTGTGATGTTTGTGTTTTTCGTTTCAATTTTACCTCAACAAATTCAAAATTTAAATTTAAATAGTAACATACATATGATTATTAGAAAGAAATGCTATATTAAAAAAAGATTAAAAAGTGTTTTGACATTTCTAACACGACAAATGTTTTGGGACATCCCAAAATAGAAAGTATAACATTTTCAATGAAACGAAGGGAACACTTGTTTTCCATTTTTCTTACGTTCTTCTACAAGTTTAGGGCCAGGAACTTGCTATAAATCTTTTGACAATTGTATCACAAATAATGATGGTTTAAACAGCGTTTCTTGAGTACGTACATTCAAGGGTTTTCTAAAGTTCTTTGAATCTTGGTTGGAAATGGATTGTCCACCGCTTTCTTTGGGAATCGTTTCCATGTCAAAATAGTGGTTCCGCCGGCATGAGCATATATGTGCTTCATCTTTACACTTTTCTGTGGGGGAGAAAATGTGGAGAATCTCTTCTTGTAAAGGTTGTACTGAGGAAGGTTCAATAGACCCCCGGTTTCTTGGTCGTCAAATATTGAATCTTATGCTACTAAAAAATACCATTAAAAAAAATTTGTCGTACCAAAGAAGATGTAAAAGTAAAACTGCTTCTTCTTCTTCTTTTTTTTTTTTTTTTATGCTCGTACTACGACAAGAGTGATGGATATAGAGGATGAAAATTTGATTGGCCTTTGTGTATTCTCAAAAAGGCTTGAATCTTTCGCAGGGGCAGCAAAGGCAAGTCCGAGGCCAAGTATTCGTTTTTTTTGTCTGAATAAAGAAGGTTCTTTCATTCTGTTCTCTTGGCAAAGGGAAGGTTCTGATTTATGAGTTGGTTTGGCCATCGCTATACCATCAATGGTCCACAATCACATCTGTGTGGGTTGCTTAACAGCTGTGCTTTCTTTCTGCCCCCTACTTTTATTGGCCCTCATGTCCATGATGTCTTTTGATACCTTCCAATTTTCAGTTCTTTTTCCATACAATGGGGTTCAAACTTCAAAGGATCAGTGAATTGTTATAAGAGATGGAACAAAATTGGTCTGTATTCTAGTAAGAAAGCAGGCTCATGTATGTCCATTTCTGATACAATTTCAAGTTTACTTCCCCTACTAGAAAAGAGATACAATTCAAGTTCATCATGCATGGTTTATTATTCTAAGGAAATGGATTCATCATGGTCAACCTAGTTGTTATTATTATTATTATTACATAGGAGTGTTGAAGATGCTTTAGCAAAAATAATGAGATTGTTCAACCAAACCAAGGTCATATCAATGTAGAGCAGAGTTTGTCTTCTAACTTAATATGGGGAGAAATTGGAGAATATAGGGTTTCTGGTAGAGTTCTAACATTTAACTATAAACAAATTAACGAAATTAGTTCTAGCTATCACCATTAGCAAGGAAGGCTTGACACCTTACGATGATAAGAAATCAATATAGGATAGAGAAACAGTAGTGAAAAAAAAAAGAGAAATATTAGTGCAGTGACAAAATAGCAAAGTCTGATGAAATAATGTCCTACCGTATATATTAGATTATTAGCATTTAGAAATACATTTTATAGTACATATCGTGCCAAGAAGGGATTTTCATCGTAAAGAGGCATCAATTTCAAGAATTTGGGAACCGAAAATTTGAGGAAGGATTCTAGTTGTATCAGAGAGTCTATAATTTTGAAATTATCTAGAAGAGAAAATCATTCAAAACATCTATCACATTTTGTCAAATGAATTTTTTCATCATTCACTTTTAAAATGATAACTTTGCGTCTTACAAAACCAAGTTAGTAAAATTTGACTCCAACCTAAATTTCAATCACTTTTTTATCTTGAATCCATCGCGTAACTCATACATGGTTACTTTTTTAGGGTAAAAAGGTCATATTCCATTTGTAATTAACCAAATAACTCGATCTATATTCCATTTTGCTCTCAGAAAAAGTAGAATCTGACCCGAACCACATTCAATTTTTTTCTAAAAAGTGAGACCTAATTCAATCTATATTTATTTTTGTCACTAAAAAAGTGGGATCTAAATCTTTTTGTACATAAGAAATGATTACTTGTAAGTCATTATAGTGATTTCATATTAAAAAGTGGTCAAAAATTTAGGTTGGAACAAACATTGTTAATTTGAATTTGTAAGGGATGTAAAATTAACATTTTAAAAGTAAAGGACGAAATATTTATTTGACAAAATGTGAGAGATGTTTTAAATAATTTCTTCTATTTGAAACATTAGGGGATGAAAATATCTAAAATATAGGGATAAAGATATACAATAATAATAGATGCTTGGAAAAGTTTTCTTTTTCTTTTTTTTTTTTTTTTGAGGAAAGATGCTTGGAAAAGTTAGTAACTAATTAAGAATGGTTCGTAACTTTCAAAATCACTAGGGTCCGTTTGTTTCGGGTGAAAATATTTTCCTAATTTCCCATGTTTGGTTGCACAAAAGTTACTGAAAACATTTTCCTATGTAAAATATTTTCACTCATCTTATGGAAAACAACTTCCCTTCCAAACTTACTGAAGTTGTTTTCCGAAATGCATGCATCCCGCCTGTAGTATGTTCCAAACTTACTGAAAACATTTGTAGTATGTTCTTTTTTTTTTTAGTGTAAACAGGAGGACTCGAACCCAAAACCTCTTCCTTACACTCCCTCCCCCGTACCACCCAACCCAACCAAACTCCCCCTAGTATATTCAAAATAAAAAAAAAACCTCATCTTGCTCATCCTATGCTAGTAATTAATTATGTATAATAGGGACATTCTTTTCTAGAAGAAACTTTCAGCAGTGAGAGTGCAAGATATATGTCACAATAAGCATTGCATGTGATTGATATTTGACACTAAATGACCAGCAATTTGTTTATTGCTTAAGGAGATATTTTTTATTCATATATACATTTCTCCAAGATTTTTTAAAGTTAAACAATGAGATAAATTTTCTTATTTTGCATGGGAAGAAGTATGTAGTTATAATGTGTAGAAAGTAAAGAAAGAGATAAAAGTGAAAATATTTCAAAAGTTAAACAAACACCAGAAAAATGAAGTAAGAAAATATTTTCAATAAGCTAACCAAACACCTGAAAATGATGAAAGGGAAATGATTTTCATGGAAAATTACTTCCACGGAAAATATTTTCCCAAGGAAAACATTTTACTTCCAACCAAACAGACCCTAAGATTCTTATTTTCATTTTACGAAATACACGTAAGATACAGAATCTTTGCTCTTTCTGTCATGCCCTGGTGATTTATGGTTAGGAATAAACTTACTCATTTTTCTCAACATGAGTTGGTTAATCTAGATATTTCTAGTCGGCTACGAGAAAAAAATTGCAACATATAACTTAGAGAATGAAATTAAGAACTCAATATTGCAACATGACATACCAACTTCTGCACTTTAAATTGAGACTCATCCATTTAAGCAATTTTTGCAAAATGAAGCCGAATTTTTTTTTTTAAAAAAAAAAGGCTGTGTTTTGAATTTAATATAGAAAAATGTCAAATTAATTTTTCAACGCAGAAATGACATCAGTTGAGATTTTCTGTGCCACTATTCGGTACCAAATCCAGTGTCAGTCTCATTTTATCACATGAGGGAAAAAAAACTTAAATAAATAGCACATGACAACTTAAATAATAGGGTATTCGGTATAAATATAGAAGTTGACACTAAATTACCACTGAAAATTGACACTAAAGATCTCATGTGAAACGGCATCGGAAGGTGGGTTTTTTATCTTTATATACTTGGGTGGGAACTTTGGCTTTTTGAACTTTCAAGTAATATTCTCCTCATAAGCCATGTATAGTTTTTGGTTGGTTCTAGTACACAAATTTATATGCCCTCTTTCTCTTATTCTGAACCTTTTTTCGTTTTAGCCCTTAGGCTACTAGTGATCTACCCCTGTCTAGAATATGTCCATGCATGAAGATACCGTTTCACCTCTGCGTCTGCGTGGAGTAAACATCCCTAATGCTTCAGAGTTCAGACAATAAAAGAGGAAGGAAACAGATAATTCTAGCAGCAACACAATCCTAGGAAAGATATGTGATTATCAAGCAGGTGGAAGTTCCAAAAATTAGAGGTCTGGATTTAATTCCTCCCTTTCTCTCGCCGCTTCCTAATATACCATGCTAAATATATGTGTGTGTGATTATCAAGTAATAATATCAATTCTGGATGTTGTCCATATTTCTTCTAGACTCTCCAAGTTTGGTAAAAGTACATATTACACACCTTGTGAATAAGAGAATGCAAATAATTAGTTAGATCAAAATCTCAGAAGAACTATAAGATCCCAAATCTCTTAATAATAAACAGTTCATCAGAAGCAAAGAGTGAAATGAAAGTGGTGTTGCGATTGTTTAGCAAAGCAAAATATAAGAAGGATTATTGGGACACAAAAAAAAAAAATTCAAAGGCAAAACAAATAAGGACACAACGCAATGCCATGAATTTTCTCCAGGAATTCATCTCCCTAGGGGAGCAAGAAAAAAATGGGCCTACAGAATGCATCTGAGTTGAATTGAAAGCATTAGTTAGAATCGTACCCTTCCAAAATCAGATTCCATCATGCAAGCGGACGTAAACTCAATTCTAACAATTACTCAGTGGTTCCTCTTGTTCCGGAACTCGGAAGGAATATTATGGCTCACAAAATATTCAACGGTCTACTTTACTTGTTCAGTCGTCCTGACTTGACATATGGTCAACAGAACAGTCATTGAAAAAGATATAACACTTCATCGGATGGAAAGCCCCTCCGTTGGGATGGATCAAAATTAATGTGGATGGTGCTTCTGCAAATAATTCAGGAAGAGCAGGAGGAGGAGGGATAATTAGAGATGATAAAGATGTATGGTTACGAGGGTTCTGTATCAATCTGGGTTTGACCAGCAACATATCGACTGAGTTATGAGCTATTGCCCAAGGTTTAAAACTGGCCTGGTGGATGGAGTTAAAGAAGGTCGTGTCAGTGACGAGACGGACTCCAAAACAGGTCTACAGCTGATTAAGAGCAATCCATGTGATAGTTTGCATCATAACATCATCAAACAAATCAAGGAGTGGATGCGGAAATCAAGGGAATGCAAGCTTTCGTATGCATGGAGAGAGGGGAATCAATGTGCTGATGTTTCATTGTTTTGGCGAAACAAAGTTTGATTCCACAGCCACGATTGCATTTGCTAGATGAGCCTCCACAGATGATGCTATAGTACCTTATGGTTTCCACTAAATTAAAAATTGAACAGAAAGCATTTTATGTATTGCAGGGGCAATATTGATATTTCATGTACTGTTATTAGATTGGATGTTTTTCGTTCAATTTTTAATTTAATTGAAATCATAGTGAGCTATAGTGTAAGTTTTCAAATCAGAGTGAGTTAAATTGAACATTCGACAAATCACAAGATTTTTTGGGTATTTTACCCAAAAAAGAAAAGATACAATACTTCACTTCCAATATATCCACCTTCAATCTTTTTGTGTGTTTAAAGCCCAAGGTTACGTATTCAATATCAAAGGAACTTCTCCAAATGTTTGAGATTGAGGAATCTAATATCTTTAATGAATCGACCATGACAAATTCCTTCTGTAAGATAAGGGGGAAAAATGGACCTCTATGGCCAAAAGAGAAGTTATATTTTACACCATTGACAGCAAACATATTCGAAATATATAACTTTTACCAGCATCATCACTTGTAGCTCAACATATATATTCTGACTCACTACAGTTGATAGGATGCAATTCTTCTTCGTTTTGAACGATAGATTTGTTCTAAGTAAATTCTAAAAGCGAGCTTCATCTACTTTTTTAAAGTAATCTTTACTCAATTAGCATTCGTGAACTTCAAATCTATTGTCATTCACAGACAATATGCATAATTTATGAGAGCCTATAAATTGAAGAATTATATAATAGAGGCTAGATCATAAACTTAAAGTTTAGGGGCAGAGACGGATTCTGTTTAGCAGTTCAGGGACTTACAAATAGCTAAAAGAAATGTATAGGATTACTATTTTTGAGAGAATAAGAATGAGTTAGTATTTTGTCTGCATGTAAACTTGCCAACTTGAGTACAAACAAGGTGAATGGAAACCCACAAAAAAAACAAAAAAAAAAAGGTGAATAAAAACCAGAGAAGGTAGGGGGTGGAATTATGTATACTTGAGGGTGGCAATTATTCCCCTCGAGTTTTAAAAAAATTACATAATAGGCTTGAAATTTAACAAATTTTTTATTTTGCACCTTATTTGCTTCACCATAATATTGTAAAATTTCCTTCCTTAACTAAATTGCCCCATTTAAATTTTAAAAAGTTTACTTCTCTATCTATATTTCCTTTATAAATTTCATAAAATTCTATCCATATAAAATTTCACAATAATATTGCATACATTCTAAACCAAACATAAACGTCAATTCCTGAAGAAAACAAATTCTACATTTTCAACTTAATTAAACAATACTATGATCATCGTAATACATCCAAATTGGTAGTTGAAGCATAAGGTAATATATACGTTGTAAACCGAATTGATAATAAGTTTTCACTTTGCTCGAAAGTATCTTCAATCTGACCGTTCCCCCCTGCCACTGAATAAGTCACTAAATAGTAGATTTTGATCTCCTCATGGCTGTCAACAATCTAGTGGTTGGCTCAGTGTGTCCATCAGATACCCTGGTCAAATCAATTTGTTCGTTCACTTTTTCAAAGTATAACAATCACTTATACAGTATAGCCGACAAAAGTCAATGTTTTGAAATTTGGATGTTAATCGAACCGATAAAATGATCGGATCGAGGTTCAATCGATCAGATAGGTTCAACTTTGATTCGATGATATTTTATATACATACATACATATATATATATACACACATATTTGTGCACAGATCAATTGTTTCAGTTGTTCTAAATTGATATCCCATAAACTAATTTAAGACATCACTTAATAAAAAGTTAAATATTTTTAAATACAAATAAATTTTTAAAATTGTAAATTAAAACAAATAAATTAATCTTAATTGTACCTATTTGGTAAAAATCTTAAATCCCACACAAACCACAACCATATTCTAAAATTAAACAAAATGCATTAGAACTTTTGAAATTAAACAAAATCTAATAGAACTACAAAAGAAACGGCGATCTTTGAATTTGAGGGTGAGAAATATAGAGAGTTTGGTTACTCTTTTAGAAATTAGAATTGGGAACAAAAGATTCTAGTGATAAGTTTTATTATGTTTAAAACTTTAGGTTCAATTTTTTTTAAAAAAAAGATGGGAAAAATAAAAAAACCGCGGTTCACGGTTCACGGTTCAATCCGGGTTAAACAATCTGACTGGTTTTTTGCGCCTTTTTAAGCATCAAATATACACTTCCTCGTACTTCTTGCGCCTTTTTACGTAGTGGCTGGAAATTCATGGATAGATGCCGCAGAAATGTCGTTTTTATATCGAAGTTATAATATTATCCTTTCTACAGCAAACATAATCACTGAAATGAAGCACTTTCTTGATAAGCGAAAGCGGCGAAAGGTACTTCTGAAACTATATGGAGATTGGAGAACCCACAGACGAACAAAGCTAGAGTTGCATTGCGTAGGAAAAACAGATGGGGGATGCTTTGATGATATTTATTGCACACAGAAGGGAAACAAAGCTCTGAGGAAGAAGCGATTGAAAAGAGAAAAAGAATTCTTCCGTGATAGGTCCAAAATACATATTTTTGGAGCTAAAATTTCGTCGGTCCATAGAAGATTAATAGTCACTGAAAAATGTTTCGGATTTTACACTGGAAGTTCACTAATTGACACTCTGCTGTTCCAAACTTGAGAAGGGAATTTTGATGCCCTGGACCAATCTCCACCTGATCAGCACTATCATTGACAATATGGTCCACTTCTTTATATTTGTTAGCTTGCTTTACAGTACGAAAGTTGGAGTGAAAAATGCCTAGAGATTAATTAATTTTGGACACTTTTCGTTTTCCTTTTTTTCTTTTTCCACGTTTAGGTATAAAACACTTTTAGGATGTTCACTTCTTAAAACTCATCAACTAACGAAAACCAAAATGACTAGAAAAAAAAAGAAAGAAAATTCTTGGAAACAGAAAAAGTTAAGATTCTTATCATCAAGAAGAATACCATGTATCCCAAAAATAATAATGATTGGCCAAGCATAGATACCTCTTGCCAATTTTGAAATATCTATAAATAGCGAATGCCCGTGAACAGTATGTGCACAACTAATACTTCTCCACTTCCCTCCCTCAAAGCATTGGCACCTTGGAGGAGAGAATTTGCTCCTATTTGCCGGGGGAGTCCAAGAGCTAGGGTCCGTTGTTGAGGTGGTTTCAACAGTGACGATGTATAGGGGGGTAGATCCTCTAGTGGTTGGACGTGTGATATCAGATGTTTTGGACCCCTTCAACAGGTCCATACGCCTTAGAGTTATCCATGGCAACAGAGACGTGATTAATGGTTGTGAGTTTAGACCCTCTCAGGTTGTTAGCCAGCCTAGGGTTGAGATTGGAGGTGATGATTTTCGTAGCTTCTATACTCTGGTAAGTAAGCTTGATCATCTTCTCTGATTACCAAGAAAAATAAAAAGCTGATTATCATCATCACCATCACCATCATCGATGCACATTTTCAGTTTCCACGGGCCACTATTCCATTGAAAAGCTTTTGACTGTGGATATTAGTGTAAATCCCAGTACAATGTTGGAGCCTGAAATATTTTTTTCTTCTGGTTCTGTAAATAGTATGGGATAGCAACGATATGCATGGACATATATAATCAAAAAATGCTAATACAAGAGGATATAAAGAATTCACTAATACCCTACAACTTATTAAAGTATCAAGTTTTTGTATGTATAAAGATTAACTGGATTCCTTAAATCATTGAATTTGTACTTGTAATCATCATTAAAGTGAAACATTATTCGCATTACTTCTTTCTTTTGCTAAAAATTGTTATCAAATTACTCATAACCACGTATCCATTATTAGGGTAATCAAAAACAAAAGTTTGTACACAACCCGACACTTGAAATGCATTTTCCTCTGGTCAATGGGGTAGATCGATAATTACTAAGGTAAAAATATTTTTCGAAAGAAATTCTATGACCCGAGTTGCAATTTTTCTTTGGTTAGCGGGGGGCACTTTAGTCTGTAGGAGGATTTGTTTTTGTTCATTTTGGTTTGGTGCCTTTATTTGCTTGATTCATGAGTACTCCAGCCTGCTTTCTGAGCTAGAAAGTGCTGTTCAGTTGGAGGTATTCCTTTAGGATTTCACTCATTCAGCATGAAAACATATTTGACAGCTTTTTATTATTGTTTATGAAGGTGATGGTAGACCCTGATGCTCCAAGTCCCAGTAATCCAAACCTTCGGGAATATTTGCACTGGTGCGTACTCTCTAGAAATAGCCTTTCTCTCTCTCTCTCACTTTCTCTTCACATCTGGTGCATGCAGCCAAAAAAGAAAATGGCCTCTGTCATCTTGGACGTTTAGAAATGTCAACATCTGTTGCGTACTGGTCTGTTAAAAAATATGCAAGAAAACATCATGCTGCTACAACTTTCTATTATACTATTGCATTGGAAACTTTTGAGACAACAACAAAGAACAGAGAGGGAGGAAAAAGAAAAATTAACAAAAGAGAGAGAGTAGGACAGGAGTGACGTGACAATGATGATCTATGAAATCTCTGTTAAAATACGGTAAAAAATGGTGTGCAACATCCCGAGCCCATTGAGCTAGCTCATTAACTTTTTGAGTTGAAATTATCAAAATGGATGATCTAAAATTATTAGTAATTCAATGTGCAAGATGTTATATTTCATTCTTTTTCCCCTTCATTTGCCGATGTGCGACGTCTCACTCACCCCACCTCTAGGAAGGTAATGTGCTCGTCATGGAATCTACTCCCACATCTCACTCATCCCACCACCTCAACTTTACGAAGGTTGATCCTCATAAAGGATGATCATGGAGTTCACTTAATCGTGCGTGGATTTTAGATGTGGTTTGTGTCATCGCAAAGGACGATCATGGAGTCTATTCCCATATATTTAGTCGTGCATGGATTCTAGATGTGGTTCATACAAGTTCTAGAGGTGATCTTCATCCAACATCTTACTCACCCCACTTTTAAGAAGATCGTATCCTTGCAAAGGAAGATCATGGAGTCCACTCCCACATCTAACCGATGTGAGACATCTTATTTATCGCACCTTTACGAAGGTTGGGTTCTCTTCATGGAGTCTACTTTAGGAAGGTTAGGTCATCGCAAAGGAGGATGATAGAGTCCACTTAGTTGTGCACCGAGAACACACTCTAGAGGTAATCCTTATCCAATGTGGTACGAAAGTGGCTCGTAGGTTAATTGGCACGTAAGTGGCTCGTAAGTTTTAGAGGTGGTTCATACAGAATTAGCCCCGCACATGAAAATACAATCCCCTCCAATGTAGTACTTAGTTTTGCATATTCTACAACTGATTCGTACGGACTCTAAAGACCAACACCACTGTGCGCTAAGCTTACCTTTCTCGTGTAAAGATTAAACTAAATTTTCTCTGATACCATTTGTAATGTTTTGAGCTTAACCCAATAAATTTTTAAATTGAAACTGCAAGTCAAAATAATCAATCCAAAATTATATGCCAATAATACAACTCGCCGGAGGTTACATTTTATTCTTCCCCCCCCCCCCTCCCTTTTGCCGATGTGGAACATCTTATTGGTTGAGCTAAACGAAAAGGATTTTTTTTTTTTTTATGACTAGAAAGTTGCAAGTAACAAGTACATACATGGTGTGGCGGGATCACATTGGACACGTAGTAGGAAGAAGAAAAAAACAAACAGTAATGTAGGCCACGTTGTCGACGTGTGAATATTTCAGGAATGCTTGAGTGAGATTCTGTTTCTTTTGGTGGAAATGAGACCCTTCTGTACATCACTATATCTCCGCTTTATTTCATTTTCAAGTGATTGACCTGCACGTAACTTTTAGACTCTCAGTCATGGACCATGTGAAAATATTCATAGACCAACGAATTGTACCCTAGTATCCCTACGTGCTTCTAAAGCCGCTCTGTGGTCCGTACTTCGGAGCGCGCATTAAAAAGAGAGAAGTGGACCCGTTTGAATGGTGAGTATTTTGAGAGTTTGTATAAAAACTTTATTATAGCTTATTATAGAAATTGTAGAAAGCTTTCTTAGATTTGAGGGTTTTGAGAAAGAAATTCTTTTTTTCTTTAAAGAAGGAGGAGGAGAGGGGGGAAAAAAAAAGAAAGGAGTTGTCAGCGCCAGCACCGGCGTCGATGGAAGTGTCGGCTAGAGCTTAGCCAATAGCGGACGGTGGGTTGAGATGGGAAGAGGAAGAAGAAGAAAAAGAAAGGAAAGAAGTGAAATTTTTTGTGTATTTTTGAGTATTTTGAGATATGTATTTTAAAATTTCGAAGAGTTTTTTGAGGTTCGTATATATTAAATATTTTACTATAACAATGTAATTGAAAAACTTTTACTGTAGGTGAGATTATTTTTTAAGTTATTTTTTTTGGGTGTTTTTTAAGGTTTTTTTTTTATGTTTTTGGTATTTTTGAAGTTGTTATTTATTTTTTTGACATTGCTTTTTTTGTATTTTTGGTATTTTTAAAGTTGCTTTTGAGATTTTTTTTTTGTGTATTTTGTAGCATTGTAATTGAAAAACTTGTTTTTCAAAAATCCCCAATCCAAACAGAGTTGTCATTTCTTCTGTAATTCTGATTGAGAAATTTTCTTGACAAAGTATTGCAATTATTGTCAAGGCTGAATCCCTAATTCCATGCTTGATGATTCAATTTCAAGCTTGTTGTCGAAATAGCACATATGTCCTTATATTTGGTTTTTCCAATATTGTGCTAACTTAGGAATTTATACGGTGGTAATACATATTGCTTTACTCATAATATCATGGGCTAAATTAAGCATACGTAATGTGACTATTCTTACTTTCAAGGTTCATTTACATATGCTATTCATAAACCATTTGCAGGTTGGTCACTGATATTCCAGCCACCACAGGAGCATCATTCGGTAAGTAGTTTTTTTTCCCTTTTTTTCTTTTGTTTTCTGAAATTATTTGGTGAGTATCTCTCTTTGTTCATTTAAAGATTGGTTCGCATATGTTTCTTATCATTTCTCTCATCTCACAGATAATGGGATATGCATGTATGCATCTGGCACGTGAATAAGGGAAAATGCTTTATCAAAACAAAAAAAAAAAAAAAAAGAGGCAAATAGAAAAAAGAATACTAGCTAGGACCATAGTATCAGAAAATGCTTTCTTTGGCCTTCTTTCCCCGGGTAATTTACAGATGACGTTCTTGAACTTTGCAAAGGATTCTATTTGGATCTTTAAAGTTCAGAACTTATTAATTGGTGTAATTACTCAAATTTGCTCCCACTAACCTTGATTTTGTATTGAAGATACGTTTGATTAAAGGAGTAAAAAGGGTAAATAGGCCAGACATCCTTAAGCTTAATTTTAATCTCTAAACTTCAAAATCCATTGAATCTATCCCCCTATTTCGCCATTATTAATTATATACTTTGGGAGATAAAATAGTGATTCACGTTCTATGCACACTTTTACTAGGCGTAATATATAAAATTGCAGGAATTATAGGGAAAATAATTCAAACAAATGTGAAAAATGGTTCATATGGACTACATTAGCAAAACTTTCAGAGGATTAAGATTGAATTCTGATCAAATGTTGAAGGAGATTCAATTACCCTTTATTTCCCACTAGATCTTGTCATGCACTAGTTCTTGGACAACAACATCACAGATCATACCATCCAAAAGAAGGGATGAGCCGACCTGGTCAGATTCACATGTTGATCAAATTAAAGCTGCTATGAATTTTGCTTATGTCTATCCGCTTTGATGCTTATACTTGTTTGCTTCTAATTTTCTTTTTCCTCTATTTCCATTTTTGAACAAACATTATCTTTTTAGGGCCTGACTAGACCCGAATCTCTAGCTGGAAAATTCGTTCTTTCTCCACACTTGAATTTTTTATCGCTCCCATTTCCATTCTCGGTGGCAGGCAATCTCCTTGATGGCTCAATCCACATGCTTGTCGAACTTCAGAAATGATGTTTTGGGTTCGACAACTTCTGTTGATTTGTATAAGCGTGTAGCATTTGAATCAATAATTTTACCTGAATCACTCTCCATCTTTGCATGCTTTTCATTTGAGTACATATAGTCATGAAAGGATGTCTGAGTCAAGAAATATGTGATCATCGTTGCTCCTAGAAAGATGTTGACAGTATTTTATTGGTCAATAATTGCACTGTGGAATGAGAAATTGGTTGCATGAATATGTTTCTCAGGCATCCGGGTCCAATATAGTATTGGTTACCATTTTTTTTTTTCCTTTCCTGTGACAATTTTAATGTCTAACAGCTCCAAAACTCTGAAAATGTTACGTACCAAATGAAATGATACCCAAAAGATATTGGTAGTCATAGAAAACTGGTAAACCATAATTTTGCCGGTCATGTCTGCGTTGAGGGGATAACTGGTGATAAATGTGTAGGCCAAGAAATTGTGTGCTATGAGAGTCCACGGCCATCAATGGGAATCCACCGCTTCGTCTTTGCGCTTTTCCGACAGCTTGGACGGCAGACAGTCTATGCTCCGGGGTGGCGCCAGAACTTCAGCACCAGGGACTTTGCTGAACTTTACAATTTAGGTTCGCCTGTTGCAGCAATTTACTACAATTGCCAGAGGGAAGGTGGATCTGGAGGCAGAAGATCATCATGAAAAGCCATCTGTACAATTAATGTTATGTTATTTTAACATAACAGTACAGGTGTGCTGATGATCACGTCTTTCCTAATTGTATGTGTCAACAGTGGCTCCTTATCTACCTTTTGATTACTCGAACTCGTAGCCTCTCAATTATTATAAGTGAAGAGTTTTATCAGTTGAGCTGTACTTCACCTGAAAACAAGTAAAAATAAGTGTATCTTGCTACTCTTAGTACTACTTAGGTGATTTGTCAGGGCCACAGAGTCGTATCTGCTTTATTAATACTAGTAAGAAATGATCCCAATTTATTGCATCATGACCACTTAGTGTTTATGGGGGATCACAATTATATAGATGATCTATTTTATCTGTTACTCGCATGTCATGGGTATGCACAAACATCTGAAGTTGAAGATGGTCGAGATGGAAGTTTACCCTTGGAACCCATGTTGGCTTGGAACAGTTTCTAGCGCCGATCCCCTTTATCATGTGAGAGTAGAAGAAATTTAAATAAACAGTACGTGACAAGTTAGCTAAACAAGATACTTGACATAAATATAGAAGTGATATTGAGTTGTTACAGGAAAAGTGGTACTGAAGATCCGTGTGTGCTTGGAAAGGTGTATTGTTCTTGAGGACCATTCACGACTCAATCTGTGCACCTACAAAAGTTCCAACCCTGAGGAATGTTTCTCCTCAATTTATTGTTGGAATGAAACAGAGTTATTTGCAACACTAAGTCATGATGATCAAATAAGTAAGCTACAAAATACAAGAAAATCGAATAGCTACTCTTGAGTATGTAATGACTCCACAAAGCATGGCCTAGAATATCCAGTTAATCAATAGAATGATTGATCCAAGGACCATAATTTCTTAATACATTTGAGTTCACAGATTTTCGCGTCAGTTGGTACAGTGATTTTTATGTATTTATTTATTGTCAGAAGTTAAATAGTGAAATTGTACAAATGTAAGAGGAGATAAATAATGTACCAATGAGCCCAATGGACACATAGTACGTGCACTAACGGGCACTCAGTAGAGACAAAACCCTTTGCAATCTAGTAATCAGGTAATGGATTTTCTGAAAAATGGCAGATAAGCATTCTTGTTTCAAGAACAACGAATTATAAGCATCTAGACAGGGTAGTCCATTCTAAGCAAATTTTGTACAGGTGAGAACCTTATAGTATAGACAGTAATTTCTGTTACCATTACTAGACTCGTGTTAATGAATCGAGGTATTCAAGAACAAAGTCCAATTTGACTCAAATAAGTTCAATTTCAACTCGTTGGTTTGATTAAATTAATGGAGTTCGAACACCTAAACAAGCTCAATCAATTAACGAGCAAACACGAACCTTTTGTTTTTGTGAGCATTAGTTTTTGTCTGCGAAACAATTGCTTCATATTATGCTATTACTTTTGTTTATGCTTTGTCAATCAATATAAGAAAAGAGTTCTCAAGATTAAAAATAAGCTAGACTCTATGTTTTCAAAACATTTATATTAAAAATCAACTTCGAGCATGAATAGCTTATTTTTGTAAAATGAATTGAGCTCGAGATGATTTTAAACCTCGGTTATTCTTAAATTAGCCGAACTCAAACAATGATTTTATCTCATAAAATTTTGAATGAGCTCAAAACAATAAATGAACAGTCATTGGGGTTGGCTAATGGTTAGGGGAGGGCTCTTAAGGTTCTCTTGACTGTCAGATTTAGGGTTCGAATCCTGGGTTTGGCAGTTAGGGTTCAATTTCGAGGAAAGGATGGGTTGGATGGTATAAAGAGAAGGAGTGTAAGTAAGAGATTTTGGGTTGGACGGTACGGAGAGAGAAAGTGTAACTCAACTCGGCTGATTGTAAAAGATAAGATATTCAACTTGAAGGAAAGGATGGGGTGGGTGGTGCGAAAAGAAGGAGTATAAATGAATGGTTAAAATTCAAAACCCCCACTTATGCCAAAAAGAAAAAAAGATATTCAACTCAACTCGGCTGGTTGTAAAAGTTTGGAGACTGAAACTATAGCACCATGGTTACGATTCAATTTCTATACCTATAGAATCTCAACTAAAAAATCAAAATCAACATTAGCATAAATCAGAAAACAACAAAAGATTCGAATAACACCCTATTTGGAATATCCATATCCTGAAAATTGTTATAGTTATTATTATTATTATTATTTGTGTAAGTGGAAGGTTTTCAAAACCTCTTACTTACAATTCCTCCTCTTTTACCATCCAACCCAACCCTCTCCCAAATTGTTATACTTCTTGTCTACTTGTTGACCCTCACATATGAATTACAGGAAGGATAAACTCTAAAAGTAAAATTGTAACTAATATTTTAGTTTCATTAAATAGGGAAAACAATAGCATTCCCTTTATATGTTGTAACTAATTGTAACTAACCTATTGGAGTAAACTCAATTACGAAATAAAAATCATGAACCATGTTTATATATTAACTCAATCATGAGATTATTCTGACTTTCTTTTGATTTCTGTCTTTTCGTGCAATTGCAGGTGGTTTGTGGATGCTACTCCAATTATGGTGTGGACAATACACAACTAGGAGCAGGATTCCCAACAGGACCAATGCATGTGGAGGGAAGCATTTGGAATCCAAGTTATCTTGGGACAACAGATTGGACACAAGGGCCATTCAAGGCTCACTATCGAGAATTTGGCATTGATGGATGCCAACAAAAGGCTTCCAATCCGGGACAATGTTCCTTCCAATCTTAGTATTGGAATCAAAACAAGCATTGGCAACTTTTTTCTTTGTTCTTTGTTTTTTTTGGTTGGAAAGAACAAGTATCGGCAACTAGACTCTGAGCAGCAATGCAGATTGCAAAATGCGAGGAAAAGTTATATGTATGGAGATTACTGTAAGGACCCAAAAAGGCATGGCCCAGATTGTGAAGTTAATCAATAGAAAATAAAGTTCTTTTTTAGCTCCTTCCTTTTCATATTACAAATCAAATGTCCATGAATGATGGATGGTTCTTGAATAAGTTATAGGGATAATTTCAGAAACCTCCCTTGAGGTTTTTCCTAATCACACCTAGCACTCCTACAATTTTCGAAATCATACTTAGCACCCTTAGAATGACAACTTTTGTAATATATCACCTCCTTTAGGTAAAAATAGTATTAAAAAATGTATTTAGGAGAGAGACTATAATATGCTTCCACGTTTGCCCTTTTGCAAGTTGATTTTTGAAAACTAGAAGATGAAAATAAAAACAAGTTGATTCTTTTTATGCCCTTTCCATATTTCTTATGCAGAAAAAGGCAAGAAAAAAGAAAAAACATTTATGTTCGATTATGTAAAAATAAAGTAACAAAAATGCCATAAAATATGGGCATATTTTGGGCTTTTTTTTTTTTGCATATACAATCGAATATTGATTTTAAGGTATCTAGACAATCTAAACATAGAAAATCTATCTTTTTTTAACTACGATTTTATCTTGTTATCTAGTTTAATCAATAAGGTTAAAATCATTCATTTGATGAAAAAAAAAGGCTGCTGGCATGCAGTTGAAATCATGAAAAAATCCATATTAAATATACCTATAATAGTGTTCAATTATCAAAAACAAAATTTTTGAAAATTTGGTTAACAAACAGTATTTGTTGAACGTAGTTTTGTGGCTGTCAAAAAAATTTTATTTCCTTTCTATCCAAAACTTTGGTACAGATCTTATAATGGTAATATGAATCAACAAAAATTATACAATTCAACAGTTATTGTACTTACACCTCCTCAATTTTTATGTAAATATTCTATTTGTTTTTATTTTCATATTCTAAAATTCAAAAATCAACTTGCAAAAGGGCAAAATTGGAAGAATGCTATAGTCCCTCTACTAATATATTTTTTAATATTATTTTTACATAAAAGAGCTGACATGTTACAAAGGTTGTCATTCTAAGGGAGTTAAGTGTGATTTTAGAAACATGAGGGGTGTTAAGTGTGATTAGAAAAAATCTCAAGGGAGGTTTTTGAAATTATCTCTAAGTTATATGGACAATACCTTGCTGTTTAGACCTCGGTTTGATGGGACCATTTTCTTTTTTCAAAAATTAAAAAATTTCTCTGGCCAAAATACTTAGGATGCCCATTCTCTAACTTACAAATGTGAGGAAACTATACAATGTTTCTGTATAACTAGTTAATTACAAATCAATTTCATCCATTCTTCAATTTAAGAAATTGAGAAAAATTTTGTATTCTATCTCCCCATAATTAGACTTTTGACAATCAATTACCAATTTTTTTTTTTTAACAATCATGCATCCACATGTCAGTTATTTAGACATTTTTTTTTCTTATGAATTTTTGTTTATCAAAATCTTTCTTTTGAACAATTTTCAAAAGATAATCATTTGTTAGTATATTCCCTAATGTGTCCACCCTTTTCATGTGAAACTTTATCACCATCAATTAGAGTAGTTAAAATTGAATGACGGATTAAAATTGAAAAGGGGTACTTTTATCTCTTAGGGGATTAAGTGACACAAAATAAAAATGAGGGGACAAAGTAAGAATTAGAGTATACCTTAGGGAGAAAATTGGAAAAAAAATAACCCTAATGGAAAACTACCTGTTAGTTTAGAAAAAAAAATAAAAAGATTTTTTTTGTCTAATTTTCTTACATGCTATATGTATGTATGTATGTATATATATGTGTATATAAATATATATATGGAGACACACACACATACTTGGTTAAACTTCATGATTTTTAGTTTCTGTGGGCATACCACTAACATTCAAAAGTCATCCAACGGAACTACTAATTTGACAGTTTTCTCACAACAATCTATTGCACGAGTGAACTTCCACCCCTCCCCCCCCCCCCCCCTCTTTTTTATTGTTTGTTGGTTCCTTTAAGCAATCTTCCTGTTGTTATTGGAGAGAAACCTTGCCTACTGTTCTTTTAAGAATTAAAACGAGAGGCTTAGAACGATGAACAGGATTTAACGTACCTTATATAAAAAAAGCCTACTTTCTATAAAACAGCGGCCATTACACTAAAAATCACTGCAGAAGTGACAAACGTGCTGCCTTGTTCACCCAATCATTCACATAATCCAAGAAATCTTTCAATTTTCCACTTATCACCCTAATGACTTGAACACGTGATCTCTCGATTATAGGTGTAACATTTTACCAACAAAGTTTTGCTTCGTTGTACTTGACTTATAATATATCATATATGGTATAATACAGATATGTAGGTATGTAATCGAGCCGAATCGAGCTCCAATATTGCCATATTCAAGCTTGACTCGACCTATAAATAACTTGACTCGAGCTCGACTCGAACTCGATCAAGTCAAAAAATCTCAAACTCGAGCTTGACTCGAGGAAATCTTTAAAAACTCGAGACTCGATTCGATAAGACTCAACTTTTAGTCAAGCTTTATCGAGTCGAATAATCAAGATTTTTGACTCGATACCTTATTTGTAAATTCAGTATAAATTATACCCATAACGGTCATTTTATAATTATAATACATATATATTATTTAAATTATATATATTATTTAAATTATATGGCTCGACGAGCTACTCGTCAAGCCACGAGCTACAAAATTCTGACTCGAACACGACTCGAATGTGTACTCGAGTAGCTCGAGACTCAGCTCGAACTCGGTTTGACCGAATTCAAGCCAAGCCAACTCGGCTCGCGTACATCCCTACAGATATGTACACAACCAATTATACTCCACAAACAGTTGCTAACCAACATTTTATATTTTCACCTATCTTTCAATTTTACATACGTTACATTAGAAAAATGCTATAATGAAAATACAAAATTTTTATTTTCTATTTTTTTTGGTGGAGAACCTATATTCAAGATTACGGAGAAACAAATTATTAGCTGCATTGTGTGCAACAAATGCCCTCTTATAAACAAGTGCATGTCTACTATACAGTTGGTCAGTTAACTACGGGAGTAATATTACCGTGGATGTGATATTGTAAATGTACGAGTGATATAGACATGCATTACCATAAATGTAACAACGCAAATGTATGTACATATAGTCAATGTAAAGATAAGAAACAGCAGTCTTTTGCTTCATCTGTTGAAATATTATATCTGGCTTAGCAAAACTGAACTTCACGCAACTATTTTCTAGTCATATTCATGTTGTTTCCTGGTCTAGCAATTCAGTAGGCAAAAGGAGGTGGTGATGACACTTTTGGTCAAAACTACTATCAAACATGGGGAGGCGATCATCTCACTGCTCTTGTCCATGGAAAAGACGTTCATATATTCTACACACACATATATATACATACACATATTAATGACAAACTGGAATATATTCTAATAGACACATTTACTCAATAGTCAACCGCATAATGAATACTCTTATATATATGTCTCTTCAAAATATGCATGTATCATATTTAGGTTTTCTATATCACGCTTAGACTTGAATTTCCATATAGCATCAGTATAAAATGTACTAGGAGTAAAACGCTTGAGAAATCTAGTAATTTTAGGATTTATGAAATAAATATAAATTTATGGAATTTCAGTGTAAAAATGATAAATTATACCTGTAATTCACTAATTCTACATATAGCCATTTTAATTCCATTATAGCTACCTATTCTATCCCTAATGGGTATTTTGGCTGGTTAGAAGCTGGATTCAGTTCAAAGAGCGAGTTTGGATCAGGCTATACATTTTGGCATGAAGGCAAAGGTACCAGAGAAAAACAGCAAGGAAATCGACGCAGGATTTAATGTAAATGACAAACATATTTCGTTAAATAGTTGTATTATATATTTTTCCTTAAATCTTTATTCAATCATATCATGTGTGATGAAAGTCAGTTCCGGCAGGACAACCTGTGCAGGGGGTGAAGCATTATGAGTTTGACGTAGATTTTTTTGTGGAACCAATGGTAATCCTCAAATGATAAGTACAAATGTCATCGAAAATCACACATGGGAGTTGGGGGCCGGGAAACAATTTTGTCTCTGGTTTGATCCTAAAATGAATTTCCATCGCAAACGAGATTTTTAGGAACCAATACCAGATTGTGTAAGAGATCCCTTATCTTGTCTGCCAGAAACTCTTAATCAAATGCATCAGTCATTGTATATAACAATTCTATCTATTCTTGGAACCCAATTTTATTAGACATTTCATACTTAGAAGGAAAGGGAAAAATAAAACTTTTTTACGAAATCGACTTCCAGCTAAAAAACCATTTCATTCATTTGGTTACCTAAAAATTTCTGTGTGAAAATATTGTCAGCTCTGTGGAAATATACAGAGCTTGGATTAGGATCTCCAAATAGGACTTATGCATGTGGTGGCAAGCATTTCGGATGCAACTTGGCTTGGAACCCCATCTTGGAGTGAAGGGCCATTCAACTTTCAAGACTCACTATCATGGATTTTTCAATGATGGTTGCCCTAATCACCAGAGTCCCAACCGATCAATATTCTTCGGAATCATATTACTGGAATCAAATCAAGTATTGGCAACAAATTAGATCTGATCAAGAAAGTAAATTACAAGATAAAAGAGAGAATCTATCCATGCCATATACTAGAATGGAGTCCTATAGAAATGTAGTAGTTATTATTTCCAAAAAATTGAAATTTTGGAACATTTGCTTATTTGATGCATCTGTGGGAATTGCACAATTGTGGGAGTTTCATGTTAATAGGAGTTTAGCCCCATTAGAAACTCTTCTTTTTGTTGACAAAGTAGAACCTCTTTAATACAAGCCTTAAACTCCAAATCACAAGCAAAAACTTGAACAACTACAATTAAAACAAACCAAAATGGTGCAATTTCAGAGGTTGCGTCTCTTGAGTTTTTCATTTATGATGATAGAGAAATGATGGTTGAATCAATGCAATATATGTGTAGACACTTTTTTACCACACAATTATTACCAAAAAAAAAAAAAAAAAAAAGCGTTAGGGAAGAAAAGTGTATTTTGCAAAATTTCTCTTCTTAATTATCAGGTATGTTTGTTTTTTCTTCTGTCTTTTGTTTGCCATCCTTTGGCAATAAAATTTTGAACTATGTCTTTTGGCCTCCGATGTGTTCATTCCGTTAGTCACGCTGAATATTTGATTTCGGTTCTCTATCTTTTCTCTGGATTAATAGTTTTTCTGATGTTTCTCACAAATTTCGTAAATTCCTTCTTGGTTGACCAGTTCATCCGTGGGAAAACTCAAAACTCATCTATAGCTTTTTGATTTTTTTTTAAAGCTTTCTTGATCTTGGCAATTCCTTCGTGAATGTTACAGAAAAAAAAAAATCTAATTGTTTGATTAAATATCTAGATTTTTTTTTGCCCCCTTTTATCATATTTAACTGATGTGATGTTTAGGATTTCATGTGGTACATGTCGGTTTCTTTTATTCTTGCTCCTCCTTTAAATTTTGCGTAATTTTTTTTTTTTTGTTGTTGTGTTGAATGGGTAAAAACAAACTTATGTCCAAGAAGACATGCATTTAGCTTTTCCATTGTTCTTAATGAGGTTTTTGTATGAATGGGTATTTGATTCAGAAAAAGTATTCTAATTTAAGCTAAAATTCTGTAATCACGTTTAAGTTTCTCCACTTCTTTTACATTCAATAATCATGAATTACAAGTTAGCTATATGTATACTGATTAATATAGTTTCTCCACTTCTTTTTTGGCTTCTTTTCTGAGTGAGCATAGTATCATATGCAATAGTATTTAAAAAAGGTAACTAAAAGAATTAAGGAAGTTAATTGTATAAATTGATTAAAGATAAAATTATGAAATCAGTATAGACATCTAGCTTGAAATTAATTAAGTATAATGGAAAGATTGATTGAAGATATTGATAAGAGTTTATTTTACGTATTTTTTAGTGCATTTTATTAGTTAATTTTGAGTTGATTATTTAGTTTTATAATTAAAATAAAGAGGTTTTTGGTAAAATTATATATTTTTGGTAAAAGTGGATAATATTGCATTTCTATTGATTTTAATAGTAAAAACTTCATTTTTATGCAGGAATAATGAATCAATCACCAAAGGAGGTCAATTGAGGTGAAAAATAGAGATTTGGTGATGAATTTAAGTGGCAACAAGAAGAATGAAGTGAAAAACGTTCAAGTGAGGAAATGCAATACAAGTCAGTTTTGACACTTTTCAGTATTTTGACCATATCTGGAGCTACACTTATCGGATTGAGGTGATTTTTATACCATTTTAAAGCTAAGAAAGATACCTACAATTCGTATGAAGACATCGAAATCCATTTCTGCCATCTTCATGGGCAAAACGTTGGAATACAGAAGCTGCACCCTGTGGTCGGAAGTTAAAACAGAGGTTTGAACAGGTGACAGTATTTCGATCATATCTCAGGCTACAAAGCTCCGATTTGGATGATTCTTGAAGCATTGGAAAGCTAACTCAAAGGGCTACAACTTTTGTGTTTTGCACAAAAGCTAGTTCGGCCTTTATGATAGAGAAAATCGCAGATGAAGTAAGGCCAAAGTGAATACGCGAGTACACAAAACGTGACTTGTAACCGCGTTTTGTGTAGGCGCGTTTTATAGCCGAAATTCTGCAATTTGACTCAGCCAATTCTCTTGTGTTCATACCACTTTCCAGCTATAAGATGCAAGGGAATTCGGTGCACATGCTTCAGAAGACAAAAGGGCAAGAAAAGTGGCTTATTTTCAAGTCAAAAATATTGGTTTTTGACTATACTAACAAAGTGGAGATTTGGGAATCAAAGGATAGAATTTGACTTGGAAAAATGGAGCATTTGAGTGTTTTTTTATGCAGAGATATGGGGAGAGATCTGGGATCCATTCGTAGCTTAGCTTCTTACAGAAAAACATAGTCTCTCTAGCTAGGTACTTGCAAGGGACAATTGAGGTTTCATCTTGTAATCATCTAAGTTCAAGACAAGGAGATTTTTGGAAGGCTTCACCATATCTTGGCTAAGACTTTCTTTACTCTTTTTGTATTTGTAAATTTATGATGATTTGCATTAATGAAGTTATGAGTGTTTCATCATTCATGAGTAGCTAATTTCCTTTATCTAGGG
Organism: Coffea eugenioides; assembly: GCF_003713205.1. NCBI lineage: Eukaryota > Viridiplantae > Streptophyta > Magnoliopsida > Gentianales > Rubiaceae > Coffea > Coffea eugenioides. The sequence goes on from NC_040044.1 coordinate 8,722,456, forward strand.
AGTAGATGAAGCTTATGGCCAAATGATATGAAGTGATTGTGATTTATGCTTGTTATGTCTTGTATTAACTTATCTACTTGTGTATGTTGGATTACTTGTTGTTGCTTGATCACCAATGGCAGGTTTATAGTTGTTTTTACTCATTGAGAAATGGTAAAAATAATGGAATGACACAAGTAGAACTTGAGTTGTATATTCATGAGAATAGAAATACATTCAAGTGGATGAAATCTGCATTTCATGTGTAAATAAGAACATATTTAGTATTTACCAAGAGATTAGGAAAAACTAATCTGTTTTAACCCATTATCATCATGAGAATGTGATTTTGGTATTTCTGGAAATGAATTCTTGGTTAAACAAGAGCAGTAACAAGTGTTGAATTAATTCATTTTAGATCTTTTGAATCATAAGTGGAATCTACATCCCTAGATCTTAATATTTAGTGAATTCTATTCCTTTTGTGAAATTGCATTTATCTAGTTAAGAATTTTTGTAGTTGAATTACATTCTGAAATTTCTGCTCAAATTAATTGTAAGTCTAAATAATAGAGTAAATTAGTATCTAATAATTGTTTTAATTGCTCCTCGTGGGATCGACCCGATACACATCTTGTACTACAATTGCGACCTGTATACTTGCAGTCCAACGGGTGTAAATTCGGAATTAAACTTGCACTTAAAGTAAAAACCCGTCAAGTTTTTGGCGCCGTTGCCGGGGAGCGGCAATATTAGAGCCTAATCATCTTTATTAATTTAGACAGCTTTATTTTTTTTAGATTATATTTAATCTTATATTATAATCAGTTTTTTTTTACCATTGAAGTTGCATAATATCCCTTATTTCTGTTTGTAATGTATGCACCGGGAGTCTCGAGAAGTCGCACCTTTCGATCCAGAAATTGAGAGGACACTACGTAGACAAAGGAGGCACACACAACAGCAAGAGGAACAAGAGATTTGGCAACCAATAGAGGAAATTTTGATAGAACTACCATTTGAAGAAGAAATGGCCGAAAACGAAGCAAATAGGCGAGTTCTACGAGATTTTGCTCTACCGGGAACACAAGGATCTCAAACAAGTATAGTAAGGCCTACGGTAAATGCTAACAATTTCGAGATTAAACCATCACTTATCCAGATGGTTCAACAATCTCAATTTGCAGGTAATGCAGTAGAAGATCCTAATACACACTTAGCTACATTCTTGGAAATTTGTGATACAATTAAAATGAATGGAGTTAGTGATGATGCTATAAGGCTAAGATTGTTCCCATTTTCATTGAGAGATAAGGCAAAACTTTGGTTACACTCTCATGCTCCTAATACTTTCACCGGATGGGATGATTTATCAAGAGCATTTTTGAATAAGTATTTTCCACCAGGTAAGACTGCTAAGCTAAGAATGGATATCACTAGTTTTAGCCAAATGAAAGGTGAATCATTATATGAGGCATGGGAAAGGTTTAGAGATTTGCTTCGGAAATGTCCACATCATGGACTGCCGGAGTGGTTAATCATACAAACCTTCTATAATGGTTTAGTTTTTTCTACTAAAACTATAATCGATGCAGCTGCAGGTGGAGCTTTAATGGGTAAATCACCCCAAGAAGCTCATAATTTGATAGAAGAAATGGCAGCAAATAACTACCAATGGGCCAATGAGAGAGGTAATACAAGACGTCACGCAGGTATGATAGAAATGGACACTCTCAATATGCTAAGTGCTCAAATGAATAATGTGATGAAGTTGCTAAGTAAACAAGGTGGAGCTGGTCCAAGTTCATCTAATGCACATGTAGCATGTTGTTCTATATGTGGAGGTGAACATGATACTAATGAGTGTGTTGATTCTGAGCAGGTACAATTTGTCAATAATTACAACCGAAATGCTCCAAATAATCCCTACTCGAATACTTACAATCCGGGGTGGAGAAATCATCCAAACTTTGGATGGAAAGATCAAGGCAATCAACAAAGGCCAACCAATCCGCCGGGATTTCAACCAAGGCAACCCCAAGCTGAAACTAAACCTGGTTGGGAAATGGCAGTGGAAAAGCTCGCCAAAGTTACTTCAGAGAGATTTGAGCGAGTAGAAGGAAGATTGGACCAACTCACTACAATGTACAGGAATGTAGAGGTCCAAATTGGTCAAATTGCTAGTTCTTTGAATAATCGTAATCAAGGAGAATTACCTAGTAAAACGGAGGTAAATCCTAAGGAGCATGTCAAAGCCATTACTCTTCGTAGTGGTAAGCAATTAGAAGATCCTCCAATGATGGAAGTTGAGAAAGATGAGAATGAAAAACAAGAAGAAAAGCAGAGGAACCAAGAGGCTATAGTGGAAGAAAATAGCCGGGAGAAATCAAGAGAAAATCAACCATCATCTTCCGCTAACATTCCAATACCCCCTGCAGTTCCATTTCCACAAAGATTAAAGCAAAATAAGTTTGATAAAGATTTTGAAAAATTTGTTAAACTTTTCAAACAATTGCACATTAACATTCCTTTTGCCGATGCTATTTTGCAGATTCCGTCTTATGCGAAATTTCTCAAGGAAATCATGACTAGAAAGAGGAAGTTGGAAGACTGCGAGACAATTGCATTAACGGAGGAATGTAGTGCAATTATTCAAAATAAGCTACCACCGAAGTTGAAGGATCCAGGAAGTTTTTCTATACCTTGCACCATAGGTAACGTTGATTTTTCTAAAGCATTGTGTGATCTTGGTGCTAGTGTATCATTAATACCTTTAACGGTGGCTAGACAATTGGGTTTGCATGAGCTTAAACGCACAAATATTACTTTGCAACTAGCGGATCGGTCTATTAGATATCCATTGGGAGTGTTGGAGAATGTATTGATAAAAGTTCAAAAATTTATCATTCCAGTGGATTTTGTGGTATTAGATATGGAAGAAGATGTATCTGTGCCAATTATTCTTGGTAGACCATTTTTAGCTACTGCAGGTACTATTATTGATGTTAAAAATGGTAAGTTGAAGTTTCAAGTAGGTGAAGAAGAGGTAGAGTTTAATTTGCATGAAATGGGAAAATACCCTTCTTTTACCGATCATGCTTATTCTATTGGCACAGTTGATAAACTAACCCAAGAGATGAGTCAAGTCAACTTTGACTTAGATCCTCTTGAGTATTGTTTAATGAGTTTAGGTAAGCAAGAAGATATTTGTGAAAAAATTGAAGAATTGGCCAAGTACTTGGATTTTCAAGCACCTTATAAAAGGGGAACTTTGTATGAAAGTCTTGGCCAAAGAAAAGGGTTTTCACAACCATCAGAAATTGAACCTCCAAAGTTAGAGCTCAAGCCACTTCCGACTCATCTAAGGTATGAATTTCTTGGAGAAAATAAAACTTTACCTGTAATTGTTAGTGCTGACCTTGATGATAAGCAGTGTGCAAAATTGTTAAGAGTTCTAAGAAGGCGTAAGAAGGCAATTGGATGGACAATTTCAGACATTAAAGGTATAAGTCCTTCTATATGCATGCATCGCATTCTACTGGAGGACGGTTGCAAACCAGTGGTGGAAGCACAAAGAAGACTCAATCCAAACATGAAAGAGGTGGTAAGAAATGAAATTCTTAAATGGCTTGACGCAGGTATAGTTTTTTCTATCTCCGATAGTGTTTGGATTAGTCCAATTCATGTGGTACCAAAGAAAGGTGGAATGACTACAATCGTGGGTAAAAATGATGAATTAATTCCATCTAGACTTGTGGTAGGGTGGAGAGTGTGTATTGATTATCGTAAGTTAAATACGGTAACAAGAAAAGATCACTTTCCCCTACCATTTCTTGATCAATTATTGGAGCGAATAGCTGGATATGAATTTTACTGTTTTCTTGATGGTTTTTCAGGATATAATCAAATAGCTATAGCTCCAGAGGATCAAGAGAAGACTACATTTACATGTCCTTATGGCACTTTTGCCTTTAGAAGAATGCCATTTGGTTTATGCAATGCTCCTGCAACTTTTCAACGATGCATGATGGCTATTTTTTCGGATTATATTGAAAAAATTATGGAGATATTTATGGATGATTTTTCTGTGTATGGTTCATCTTTTGACCATTGTCTTCATAATTTGGAATTGATTTTGCAGAGATGCGAGGAAACAAATCTTGTACTGAATTGGGAGAAATGCCATTTTATGGTAAAAGAAGGAATTGTCTTAGGACACAAGATTTCCTCCAAGGGAATTGAGGTGGATCAAGCCAAAATAGAAGTCATCGAAAAATTGCCACCCCCAAGCAATGTCAAGGGGATAAGAAGTTTTTTAGGACATGCTGGTTTTTATAGACGTTTTATTAAAGATTTTTCTAGAATAGTAAAACCATTATGTGATTTATTATGTAAAGATATCCCTTTTCAATTTGATGACAATTGTTTGGTTGCATTTGAAAGGTTGAAGAAGGAATTGATTTCAGCCCCAATTATAACTTCGCCCGATTGGTCACTACCATTTGAATTGATGTGTGATGCAAGGGATTATGCGGTTGGAGCAGTTTTGGGACAAAAGAAAGAAGGACGGTTGCACGTCATTTACTATGCTAGCAAGTTGCTAAACGAGGCACAACTCAATTACGCAACTACAGAAAAAGAGCTATTGGCAGTGATATTTGCTTTGGATAAATTTAGATCTTATTTAGTAGGATCTAAAGTTATTATATATACGGACCATGCGGCTCTTAAATATTTGTTACGTAAAAAAGATGCAAAACCAAGACTAATTCGGTGGATTCTTTTATTGCAGGAATTTGATGTGGAGATAAAAGACAAAAAGGGATCGGAGAATTTAGTTGCAGATCATCTATCACGTTTGGAATATATCCCAGTCAAAGATCAAGTTCCGATCCAAGAGAATTTTCCGGATGAGTTTGTCCTAGCACTTAGCAACTCTCCATGGTATGCAGATTTCGCTAATTATTTGGTAAGTGGGGAAATTCAAAAAGGGCTTAATTATCATCAAAGGAAGAAATTTTTGCATGATGTGAAGAGTTACTTTTGGGAGGAACCATTGCTGTACAAACATTGTGCCGATGGTATGGTACGAAGATGTATTCCAGAAAATGAGGTACGTAATATTTTATATCATTGTCATAATCTTGAAACAGGTGGTCATTTTAGCACTTCAAAGACTGCAGCAAAGGTATGGCAATCAGGGTTTTATTGGCCAACCATGTATCGAGACGTTCGGGAATATGTTAAAAATTGTGATGCATGCCAAAGAACTGGAAATATATCTCGAAAGAATGAAATGCCCCTAACTACCTTTTTAGAAGTTGAATTATTTGATATATGGGGTATAGACTTTATGGGACCATTTCCAAGTTCTTTTAATAATAAGTACATCTTAGTAGCAGTGGATTATGTTTCTAAATGGGTAGAAGCAGTCGCTTCACCCACTAATGACTCTAAGGTTGTACTTAGGTTTCTTAAAAAGAACATTTTTTGCAGGTTTGGTATACCTAAGGCCATAATAAGTGATGAAGGAAAACATTTTTGTAACAAACAACTGGATTCCTTATTGTTTAAATATGGCTGTAGGCACAAGACATCACTCCCGTACCATCCTCAAGCCAATGGACAAGCGGAGCTAGCTAATCGTGAGATAAAGCTCATTTTGGAAAAAACTGTGAATAAATCACGCAAGGATTGGGCTACAAAGCTAGATGACACACTATGGGCTTACCGAACGGCATTTAAGACTCCTTTAGGGATGTCGCCGTATCGTTTAGTCTATGGAAAAGCTTGTCACTTACCTGTAGAGATTGAACATAAAGCTTATTGGGCTATTAAAGCAATTAATATAGATTTTAATCTTGCAGGTGGAAGGAGATTACTTGAGCTGAGTGAATTGGAGGAACACCGGTTACATGCATATGAAAATGCCAAAATTTACAAAGAAAAGATCAAATATTGGCATGACAAGCACATTATTCCTAAACAATTTCAGGTAGGGCAAAAAGTGCTTTTATTCAATTCACGCCTGAGGTTATTTCCAGGAAAATTAAAGTCAAGGTGGTCTGGACCTTTTGAAGTCACTCAAGTATTTCCCTATGGAGCGGTTGAAGTGGCAAATTCAAGAAATGAAAGGTTTAAGGTCAATGGACAACGATTGAAACCCTACTTGGCAGGTGAAATAGTACCCAAGGGACTCATATGTCTTTTGGGCGACTCTTCTTCAATTTAAGAAACTGAATGTTTCAGTCGAGCCAACGACTATAAACAAAAGCGCTAATTGGGAGGCAACCCAATGTTTAGGTTATTTGTGTTAATTTTTTGTGATTTTTAGACTTAAATAAGTGTTTTAGTTAATTTGTTGTTTTTGTGTTATAGGGTTGGCAAATGGAAGTAAGAATGACCATTTGAGGTGAAAAGGGCAAACTTCGATCAAGCAACTCAACCCCTCGATTTGCGTTAAAGGTGTTTTTGATTCATTATAAAGGGGTAAAATGCAGGTTTTTAATGTTTTACATTTGTTCCAGTCATTAAAATTGGCAAACAAATGATCTATGATGCGTTTTGAGTCACTGGGGTACATTTTGTAATTTTTCAAAAGTTGAAATTCTGCTAAAAATCGAAGCAGAAAACGCGTTTTCCAAGAAAACGCGACTACAAGTCGCGTTTCTCAGAATCGCGTTTTCAATTCTGCGCCTGCAGAACAGAAAACGCGCCTTTAAAACGCGACTTGAAGTCGCGTTTTTTAGGAAGTCGCGTTTTCTCGCCTGAGCAAAAACAGAAAACGCGACACAGTAAAACGCGACTTCAAGTCGCGTTTTAACGCTTAAACGCGTTTTCAATTCTGCAATATTTGTGCAGAAAACGCGACTTCAAAAACGCGCGTTGAAGGCGCGTTTTCAGTCGCGTTTTCAGTTCACATTTTTGCTTCAAAAACGCGATTTCCAGAACATTTCTTCACTTTTCCATTTTCCAGCCGCGTTTCTTCCTTTTCTCTTCTACCCAACTCACAAATCTTCCATTTTGTTCCATAATCTTGCTAGAAATCATCACCCCAACGCCTTTTGAGCTTCATACAACCTTTTTAACCGATTAAAATCAAAGAAAAACACCTAAAATCAGGTTTTTGAGCGATTGAAGGTTAGGGTTCTTAAACTCTAATTTCTTCAATTGGAGGTCAATTGGAGGTTGTTTCATAGGGCTTTTGACATTTTTAGCATCACCAAACATCCTTCTACGTGATTGAGGTAAGTTTCTTCATCAAATCTTTTGATTTTAGAAGTTCATATTTTTTATCCTGAGCTATCTGACATCTTTTAATTTCGAAAATTTGATGAGATTCATGGCTATTGTTGATTTTATTCATGATTATTATGATTGTTTAAGCATGTTTAAATGTTTAAATGTAGCAATTTATTGGTTTTCAAGTACTTTAACATTCACAATTGCTATATTTAGATGAAATTGGAAAAAGGAACTAGGATGTTTTTTAGCCATTGGTGATGTTTAATTATGATTAAAAATGGTAATTTGATGATGTTTAAGTAGGTGCATTGTGTATAGTGAGTAATTTGGTTGATTTGGTGAGTTCATTGGCTTAATTTTTGCCTAAGCATGATTATAACTAAAAGCATATTATTATTGTTAATTCTCAATAGTTATAATCATAATTGTTGCTAATTTTACCGATTGGGTTATAATTATTGCATATCTTGTTTCAATTGGTGATTTTGAGTAATTTTTGGGCATAAATTTTTGTTCTCTTATTTGGTCCTATATATATTAGTTATTGGACGTGTTATCACTTGAAGGAATAAATTAGAGATTATTTGGATCATTTTCGGATATCCATGGCTAAATTTTTAATTGTGTCCAATTACATGAGTTTAATTGCAATATTTTCCAATAGGTACTATGCCAAGGGGAAGACGTGTAATAACCTCGTCCTCTAGCAGTGAGGAGAGGGAGGAAAATGAACAAATGGAAGTATCTGAAGAGGAGAGTTCACCTTCTCCTCCGCCAGTGAGTCGTCAACCTGGTGAGGGCACTTCTCGTGGAGCGGGAATGTCTGTATTTGACAGTGCTCGGTTCAACACTCGCAGGAATCAGGAGTGGCATGAGGCGCGTGCTAATTTGGAGTTTTTATTTGAGATGCACGTCAGTCCACCAGTTGAGATGATGTACAACATCTCAGAAGCTTTTGCTCAGCTAGGATGGGCTCCGATTCTCACCCTTCCAAACCATTACTACCCAGACCTGGTGCGCGAGTTTTACGCCAACATTGAAAGTAAGGCGCGCCATAGTGGAGAAATAATTGAGTCCTGGGTGCGTGGAAGACGAATCATCTTGTCACGGCAAGATTTGGCTGCTATTTTGGGGTGTATGGATGATGGACGTCCAGTAGATTTGAAGAAGGAGTTTGTTCCCCCGAATAGGAGGTGGGATCCATCATTGGCCATGGCTAGGTTTGGTCTCGAGTACCAACCCTTTCGCTCTACAAGGAAGGAGACCATTTTGGCGAATGTCTTCGAACCTCGTCATCGGCTTATCATTTACATGATGGCTCACAATGTCATCCCAAAGAAGACGGGGCACACGGAGGTTCGCAAGAGCGATATCTATTTCTTGGATTACATGTTCCATAACCGGACATCTCCATATGCTCGTATTTCGCTGCCTAATATCATCATTAGCCACATTCGGTCTACGGCGAGGCGTAAGACGACTTCCTTCAAACTATCATTTCCTCGTCTACTGACTTTAATCTTTCCCCGTTTTGAGGTTCAGTTGGAAGGAATGAGGCGGGAGTATGTTCCACCACGTGCTGAGATGACTATCACTACTCTTCGCCGCCTTGGTATTGGCACGGGAGACATTCCACGCCCTGTTCAGGAGCGGAGACAAAAGGCTAGACATGGTCGCGATGGAGCTGGACCATCTACTGCAGCACCACCTCCTCCTCCGCCACAGACCAACTGGCAGCGGCTTTTCGGTCGCTTGGACGACATCGACCATCATTTAGCCCGACTGGATACTCGCCTAGACCACATTGAACATCATCTGGGCGTACATCCACCTCCTGTCAATGATGATGAAGATGACGATGAAGGGGATGATTGAGGCTGCCCCTTTGGCTGGCTTTTCTTTTGTTTGCTTGTTTGCTTGTTATTTTTATCTTTTGTTTGAAAAATGTTAACTTACATTCCTTATTTTGAATATTGGAACTTGTGGCAGTAACTAGTAGATCGTTGACTGTGGATGGTTGAGCGGTCGATGACTCATGATTCAAGGCTTCACTGGACCGCAGTCATCTCACTTGGGGAGTCACTTGTTCCTTTCTTCTGTTTCTTTTCTTTTCTTTCCCTACACATTGAGGACAATGTGTATTCTAAGTGTGGGGGAAGAAATGTGTGGTACTTGTGATTTTAGTTGTGTTTGATATAATTCTTGTGCTTAAATGGTGTTTCTTGTGGTTGCTGGCAGGGAGATTTAGTCCACTTTTAAGGGGAGACTCTGTCAAAATTTTTCCAAAACCTTATACATATATATGTTATTAACTATAATAAATAAATAAAATTTTGTCACTTATCCTTTTGAAATAAATATATGCGGTTTTGATACTTCTTTTCTCATGAAATTTGGAAATGATTTTTATGTGATTATAATTTTTACATCTATAGGAAAGTATATCTAGTAAAGTGGAGAAAATTATGCCTACATTTTGTATATTTGATGAAAATTCTTCTTTTTATCTAATTTTATAAGATAAGAAATTAATATGGTTAATAAGTGTCATACTCTTCTCATGATTACTCTTAGAGGGAATTTTATTATATATTGTTAAAAAAAATAAAAATAAAAAAAATGGTTATTCTACTCCAATGATTCTCGTACCGAGTAACCGGGGGTTGGCATCTACAAATGTCGACATTCGCGTAAAAAGGTACTTGAATTAAGAGTATGCAAAGCAACTTGAGTATGTGAAATGTTGAGTAACCGGGGATCTGCATCTAAAAATGTTGATCTTCGCGTCAAAAGGCATTTTTCACAACTTAAGTAATATTTAATCCTTAAAATATATATATATATATATATATATATATAAAAGTAAATTAAATCCCTCTTTAAGAAAAATAAGAAGTTGATCATGAGATTAGTTAGCATCTTTATTGACTATAGGAGTTGCTTGCTTGCGAAATTGGATAAAAATAAGAAGTTGAGTTGAATTGGTAAAATTATGGTATACTTGGCTCTTCTTTGCTTGATATTATGAGTACTTGAACTTAATGGAAAGATCACATAAGGGTTATTTACCTTGATTCAAGGAAATGGAGTTGAAATACTACATATGTTTATTTTAAATTTTTGGATCATTGATGGTTGGAATTTTATATTGCTTGAGGACAAGCAATGATTCAAGTGTGGGGGTATTTGATAAGAGTTTATTTTACGTATTTTTTAGTGCATTTTATTAGTTAATTTTGAGTTGATTATTTAGTTTTATAATTAAAATAAAGAGGTTTTTGGTAAAATTATATATTTTTGGTAAAAGTGGATAATATTGCATTTCTATTGATTTTAATAGTAAAAACTTCATTTTTATGCAGGAATAATGAATCAATCACCAAAGGAGGTCAATTGAGGTGAAAAATAGAGATTTGGTGATGAATTTAAGTGGCAACAAGAAGAATGAAGTGAAAAACGTTCAAGTGAGGAAATGCAATACAAGTCAGTTTTGACACTTTTCAGTATTTTGACCATATCTGGAGCTACACTTATCGGATTGAGGTGATTTTTTATACCATTTTAAAGCTAAGAAAGAGACCTACAATTCGTATGAAGACATCGAAATCCATTTCTGCCATCTTCATGGGCAAAACGTTGGAATACAGAAGCTGCACCCTGTGGTCGGAAGTTAAAACAGAGGTTTGAACAGGTGACAGTATTTCGATCATATCTCAGGCTACAAAGCTCCGATTTGGATGATTCTTGAAGCATTGGAAAGCTAACTCAAAGGGCTACAACTTTTGTGTTTTGCACAAAAGCTAGTTCGGCCTTTATGATAGAGAAAATCGCAGATGAAATAAGGCCAAAGTGAATACGCGAGTACACAAAACGTGACTTGTAACCGCGTTTTGTGTAGGCGCGTTTTATAGCCGAAATTCTGCAATTTGACTCAGCCAATTCTCTTGTGTTCATACCACTTTCCAGCTATAAGATGCAAGGGAATTCGGTGCACATGCTTCAGAAGACAAAAGGGCAAGAAAAGTGGCTTATTTTCAAGTCAAAAATATTGGTTTTTGACTATGCTAACAAAGTGGAGATTTGGGAATCAAAGGATAGAATTTGACTTGGAAAAATGGAGCATTGGAGTGTATTTTTATGCAGAGATATGGGGAGAGATCTGGAACATTTCGTAGCTTAGTTTCTGACAGAAAAACATAGTCTCTCTAGCTAGGTACTTGCAAGGGACAATTGAGGTTTCATCTTGTAATCATCTAAGTTCAAGACAAGGAGATTTTTGGAAGGCTTCACCATATCTTGGCTAAGACTTTCTTTACTCTTTTTGTATTTGTAAATTTATGATGATTTGCATTAATGAAGTTATGAGTGTTTCATCATTCATGAGTAGCTAATTTCCTTTATCTAGGGAGTAGATGAAGCTTATGGCCAAATGATATGAAGTGATTGTGATTTATGCTTGTTATGTCTTGTATTAACTTATCTACTTGTGTATGTTGGATTACTTGTTGTTGCTTGATCACCAATGGCAGGTTTATAGTTGTTTTTACTCATTGAGAAATGGTAAAAATAATGGAATGACACAAGTAGAACTTGAGTTGTATATTCATGAGAATAGAAATACATTCAAGTGGATGAAATCTGCATTTCATGTGTAAATAAGAACATATTTAGTATTTACCAAGAGATTAGGAAAAACTAATCTGTTTTAACCCATTATCATCATGAGAATGTGATTTTGGTATTTCTGGAAATGAATTCTTGGTTAAACAAGAGCAGTAACAAGTGTTGAATTAATTCATTTTAGATCTTTTGAATCATAAGTGGAATCTACATCCCTAGATCTTAATATTTAGTGAATTCTATTCCTTTTGTGAAATTGCATTTATCTAGTTAAGAATTTTTGTAGTTGAATTACATTCTGAAATTTCTGCTCAAATTAATTGTAAGTCTAAATAATAGAGTAAATTAGTATCTAATAATTGTTTTAATTGCTCCTCGTGGGATCGACCCGATACACATCTTGTACTACAATTACGACCTGTATACTTGCAGTCCAACGGGTGTAAAATCGGAATTAAACTTGCATTGATAAAAAAAATCCCGTCAGATATATGATTTGAAATCTTGTAATTAACTAAAGTGTAAAGTCACAATGTCTTTTAACCAATTCTGAAAGAATAATGAAGTAATCTTACCAATTTACGAGGGTCACATTTATTTTAAACAAATTGGATTCGTATTTGTTCTCCTCAAAAAAAGAAAGGGAAAAAACAAAAAATACTCGAAATTTGGATACGAAAGGGAAAAAAATCTATTATCAAATTTCTGAGATAAAGATGGTGAAGAAACTGAGATGCAAAGTTCGGGTAAAATCATGTTGAATTCAAAGGGAACGATGAAATTTAATATCAGAAACCAAATACTGGATTTTTTCTAATATTCACATTAGGAACTGCATCCAAGAGAATTTGAAGTGGAAAAAATCATGGAATAAAACAGATAAAATTTAGTCCAAATTAATGCGTTCACACGGCATTATATTTATATGAACTCTTCGAAGGTATCTTATTTACTTTTTTTTTTTAAATGGTAGGTATCTTATTTCCTTAATTAGCATGATAAGAATTTAGTATCTTTTTAATGTGCATATCTTTGATATGATATGAAGCAGCACATTTCACGACTTGAATTAGGTGCTGAAGGAGAAATAAATATTATCTCAACTAGCATTCAATTCTTGTGTACATTTACATGCTAAAAGAAAAAGTAAGACACTAAGCATTGGCCCTGTTTGATAATTCAATTCAGTACTTAAATTTAATGAGTTTAAATCTTAACGTGTTTAACATGTTCAAACACGTTTCATGATAAAAAAAAAATAGAGTATTTCAATTAATTAAGTGGATTTGAATTATCTAGGCAAAACTTACCTCAAAAAATAAGTAAAAATTCATTTACGTATCACTTAATGCTGCAGAATACTACTCAAATGTTAGGATTTCAATATTAAACAATTTAATGAATTAACCAATTAAGATTTTAGATTTTAGATTTCGGATTTTGTCACTAAACATACTTCTCATTGGCATCCCCAAGAATTGTGGAGAAGTAAAAGTAAGATGACCAGACATTGGATCTAGCAAGAAATATGTCGATCAGAAGTTAGGGTAGTTTTGTTATATAGTTGCCTAGTTGGTACATTCTATAAAATAGCCGAATAATAATTGGGATCTTTACAAAAATCAAAACCAGAGATTTGGAAACTGAATATTTTGGAACCAACTCTAATTCTTGATACAAATAGTTTCTCATTTTTCTTGTGAACCAAGTATATATGTCTAACCTAATGTATATATAATCCGTTAACTAGAGAATTCTTTTTCCTGCTTGTTTGCATAAATTCCATCTAGACAACAAGGAGGTCCTACGCGATTCTTGCAATAAAATCATGGCCATCCCCACAGGTATATATCAGTGCTTTATCCTTGTCTTAGCAACACCTTTGTATATGTCCTACAATGTTGCTACTAAGGTTTTTTTTTTTTTTTTTGAAGATTGAGAGACATTATTGGGACCATTTGTTTAGCATAATTTGAAAAAAAAAAAAGAATAAATATTGTTCAACTTGCATGATAAACATAATTTTTAACCATTTTTTTATCTCACATTCGTTAGATACAATGTTATTCCAGATAATTGTGCAATTTTGCCTTCATATTAGCATCAAATAGAGTAATTGAAGGCTGAAATACGAGGAACTGTATATAAGCATCAAGTATGTAAATTGAAATCTACAGAATTGGATCTATACAAAAATGTCACCTTGGTTCAGTAATTACAGTACATATAGACATTTATATATATATATATATATGTATAATACTAAACTTAATAATCTATTTCATTAACTTGATGGAATTTTTGCTAGTTGTCTTTTCCTTGGTTCTTGTTCTTGCAACTAAAAATGCCAATGGCGGCGGTGGATTTTCCTTTGATGAGTACTACTATCAAACATTCGGAGGCAATCATCTTACCATCCTTGACCAAGGAAACGAAGTTCAGCTTCTATTGGACCAATCTACAGGTCAGATTACACAAGAGAAAAATTAATGTTGATTTTTGGATGTTAATTCTTTAAGCTTTGGCTGTTAAACTACATAATATTTCCACAGATAAATCTTTTATATATTTCAGACACATGTAACAAGTTATATGAACTTTTCCGTTCATACACTGAAAATATCTCCAAAAATCTAATCTACATTAGGTATAAAGCTACAAAGATATTTTTCCTTTTTAAAAAATTTCTGGCAATACCTAATTGGTATTTTCTTGGTTATACATGTAGGTGCTGGCTTCAGTTCAAGAAGAGATTTTGGTTCAGGGTACTTTGGTATCAGCATGAAGATACCAGACAAAAACAGTACAGGGGTTGACACATCATTTTATGTAAATCACTAGATTTTACATACTTTCATTAATGATTTAGTCTACGTACGACTTATATATATATATATTAAAAATGTCATAATTAATCTTTTCTATGTTATGTCTGAATTAACAGCTAATTTCAGTTCCAGTAGGACAACCAGTTGGAGGTGTGAAGCATTACGAGGTTGACATTGAATTTTTTGGGACTAATGGCAATCCTCATGTGCTGAGTACAAATGTGTTCATGAATGATTTTGGTGGGAAGGAGCAATTATTTCATCTCTGGTTTGATCCTACGGTAGATTTCCACAAGTATGAGATTCTTTGGAACCAAAACCAAATTGTGTAAGAATTCCTTTACAAATTCAAACTCTTATATATGTACTATTTGCTTTTCCCATCTATTCTTTTCAATTTTGATTAATTAATTGGCTAAGCTTCTTACTTTCTTTTGTCAAGTTATCAAAATTCCTTGCTTTGCGATAATATTGTGAAGCTCTTGTTAAAGAACAAATAGAA